>NC_091122.1:55257475-55539975 GCF_040183065.1 Periplaneta americana
AGTGTGCTTTAGGGATTTGGGCTCTTTATAAACAAATTTGTCCGCGTAAAGTAGTGTTTCTTACATGATTCACATTAAAAACTATTTGCATAGTTGCATGTCACAACAAAGACTCTCGTCAATCGCAAATATTTCCATGCAGAAACAAAATGTGCAGAAAATTATAAAAAAATCAGCCTTTCCACAACGATGTTACTGATATATTCGATGCCATGAACAGAAGGATTCAACTTGTCTTCAAAATATTGGTATAATTATTTATTACCGTTAATTTATATTATTATTATTATTATTATTATTATTATTATTATTATTATTATCACCATCAATGTCACGTAGTTTAAATATACCGGTATTTAATATACATAAGCCTATACATGTTTTTTGTTATAAAATTAGAAGTCGACCTAACATTGCGTAACGATCCTTCTACGTCACGAGTCGCCACTTTGCGCTTCGGAAAATCTAAATAGATGATGCAAAGGCCTGAATATCTTTATTTGCTCTGATAGCCAGGCTACACAGGGTGTGCTAAGTGCGCATCTGAATGAGAAGAAGGTGATAATGCCGGTGAAATGAGTCCGGAGTCCAGCATTGAAAATCACCCAGCATTTGCTCATATTCGCTTGAGGGAAAACCCCGGAAAAAAACCTCAATCAGGTAACTTGCGCCGACCGGCAATCGAACCCGGGCCACCTGATTTCACGACCTGACGCACTAACCGTTACTCCACCGGTGTGGACGCTTTCCTTCATATGCTGGCAATTATTACGTTTATATAATATATAATTTTACAGAATTGTTCCGTCTGCCCTAAAAGTGTACTTTTTTACTACCGTAATCATTTCTCCTATATCCAAACATGATATTTTCGTTTCCTTTTAAAGTATGCTTCATGTTCTGTGGCATTTCCTATTACATTCTGTTGTCACTTTTCACCATTGTTCTTGTTACTGATTCAGATCATCGTACAATACAATATCGTCTTCATCATAATAACATCAAGAGTTATTTTCAATGTCTGGTATATTGAGGCGATGGAGATCTCTTTCCATGCAGTTCTCGCTATTTGGCAATATGAATAGCCTAAGGCGACAGCTTGTCTTCTTGTTTTACGACTATCTTCCATCCAGAAGTCACTTGTCCTCTATTTCAAGTCACTTTCTCGTTACATATCATTGCAGTTTAGTCCCACTTCGGTTTTGTTGCACCTTTGATAAAGTCTTGTGAGTTTTGTATTACAGCAGAAGAATCGTAATTTTTGATTGCACACATAAAAATTCGAACGATTTTCCAATTTTAGATGTTGTAACTTTCTTAAATAACTGAAATGATGCAAATTCTCAAAAACGAGTATTCTGAAGTCTGTTTTTGTATCTAAAATTCCTACTTTGTTGTAGCATAACAGTTGTTGGATATGCAGACAATAGTAATATTTGTTATTTTAGAAATTACGATTTAATCCTTCATTCTGGTGTTGCAATATCAAAGTATTAAGTTTCTTTGGCTGCGGTGTAAGTAAAGAAATTATCGACTGTTTAATATTTCACCGTTGTATATATTGTGAAGTCTATGTCTCTGTTGAGTACAATTTCAATTCTGTTTCCTATTTTAATTTCCGTTATTATGTTCATATATTTCTTCAGTACGAGTTCACAAATAATGTAGTGTGAAAGCAGGCAATCTTGGTAATAAATTATATATGCATCATTCCAATGAACACGATGGGAACATTAAAATTATTTGAAATAAATTCACCATTTTCTGGTTGTTTACAAATGAACTGATCTGAATGCAAATTACCGGTATTGGAACACAGTTCTCATGTTCGACATTTGATAACACATAATTTCATATCAAGCAAACAGTCTTGAAAAATAATTGCATAGCTATTAGTAGTGAAAACGATAGAGACAGCAAAAATTTGTGAAGTGAGTGCACATATATTCAATAGTTGATCACACATTCAATGAATTGAAAACAATTCACATATTCAATACTTGCAGACTAATAATCTGATATGAAGGAAATAGCATTGAAAACAAAATACATATCCATTACTAGTTGAACTGATATAAAAGGAAACACATTTTGAAATAAATTCGCATATTCAGTACTTCTTGAAAAATTTTTCAAAACAGTTCATGTATTGATTATTTTCTAGCAATTACTCTGTCTGGAATGAAGCAAACATTTTTAAAAACAAATTATTAGTTAAACTATTACAAATGCCAAACAAATTTTGAAATAAATTCATATTATCACTACTTGTTAAGAATTAACTGATCTGAAAGAAGATTTTTTTTTAACAGTTCACGTAATATCTGCTAACAAATAGTCTGAAGGAAACATTCTTGAAAACAAATTATTAGTTAAATAATCTTATATTATACTCCTAAATGCCAAACAAATTTTGAAATAAATTCACATTATCATGACTTGTTGAAAATTAAATGATTTGATAAAAGTATTTTTCAAAAGAAATCATAGATTCAAGAGTGGCTAACAATAATCTGATATGAAGCAACATTCTTGAAATGAAATTATATAACCATTATAATAAGAAGATATACAGATCAAACACTTTTTGTAATAAATTGACATCTTATCTTATCTTATCTTACTCTTATACTATCTTATCTTATCTTATTTTATCTTATCTTATCTTATACTATCTTATCTTATCTTATACTATCTTATCTTATCTTATACTATCTTATCATATCTTCTACTATCTTATCTTATCTTATACTATCTTATCTTATCTTATACTATCTTATCTTATACTATCTTATCTTATCTTATACTATCTTATCTTATCATCTTATCTTATCTTACTTTATCTTATCTTATCTTACCTTATCTTATACTATCTTATCTTATACTATCTTATCTTATCTTATACTATCTTGTCTTATACTATCTTATCTTATCTTATACTATCTTATCTTATCTTATACTATCTTATCTTATATTATACTATCTTATCTTATCTTATACTATCTTATCTTGTCTTATCTTATACTATTTTATCTTATCTTATCTTATCTGATCTTATCTTATACTATCTTATGTTATACTATCTTATCTTATCTTATTCTATCTTATCTCATACTATCTTATCTTATACTATCTTATCTTATCTTATACTATCTTTTCTTATACTATCTTATCTTACCTTATACTATCTTATCTTATACTATCTTATCTTATCTTATACTATCTTATCTTATACTATCTTATCTTATCTTATACTATCTTATCTTATCTTATACTATCTTATCTTATCTTATAATATCTTATCTTATCTTATCTTATCTTATCTTATCTTATTGCATCTTATCTTATACCATCCTATCTTATCTTATCTTATCTTATCTTATATTATACTATGTTATCTTATCTTATCTTATACTATCTTATCTTATCTTATACTATCTTATCTTATCTTATGCTGTCTTATCTTATACTATCTTATCTTATCTTATACTATCTTATCTTATTTTATACTATCTTAAATTAACTTATACTATCTTATCTTATCTTATACTATGTTATCTTACCTTATACTATCTTATCTTATCTTATACTATCTTATCTTATACTATCTTATCTTATACTATCTTATCTTATACTATCTTATCTTATTTTATACTAACTTAAGATAAGATATCTCATCTTATCTTTTATCTTATCTTATCTTATCTCATCTTATACTATCTTATCTTATACTATCTTATCTTATCTTATATTATCTTACCTCATCTTATACTGTCTTATCTTATCTTATCTTATCTTATACTATATTAAGATAAGATATCTTATCTTATCTTATCATCTTAACTTATATTATCATCTTATCTTATCTTACCTTATCTTACCTTATCTTATCTTACCTTATCTTATAAAACCTTATACTATCTTATCTTATCTTATACTATCTTAAGATGAGATATCTATTCTTCTCTTATACTATCTTATCTTCTACTATCTTATCTTACCTTATCTTATACTATCTTAACTTATCTTAACTTATCTTATCTTATACTATCTTATCTTATCTTATACTAGCTTATCTTATACTATCTTATCCTGTCTTATCTTATCTTATTATAATCTTATCTTATCTTATCTTATACTATCTTATCTTATCTTATACTATCTTATCTTATCTTATCTTATATTATACTATGTTATCTTATCTCATACTATCTTATCTTGTCTTATCTTATCTTATACTATCTTATCATATCTTATACTATCTTATCGTATCTTATACTATCTTATCTGATCTTATCTTATACTATCTTATGTTATAATATCTTATCTTACCTTATTCTATCTTATCTTATACTATCTTATCTTATACTATCTTATCTTACCGTATCTTTTACTATCTTATCTTATCTTATACTATCTTATCTTATTCTATCTTATCTTATCTTATCTTATCTTACACTATCTTATCTTCTCTTCTCTTATCTTATACTATCTTATCTTACACTATCTTATCTTATGCTATCTTTTCTTATACTATCTAATCTTATGCTATCTTATCTTATCTTATACTATCTTATCTTAAACTATCTTATCTTATACTATCTTATCTTATACTATCTTATCTTATACTATCTTATCTTATACTATCTTTTCTTATACTATCTTATCTTATACAATCTTATCTTATCTTATCTTATACTATCTTATCTTATCTTATACTATCTTATCTTACCTTATCTTATCTAATCTTGTCTTATACTATCTTATCATATCTTATCTTATACTATCTTATCTTATCTTACCTTATCTTATCTAATCTTGTCTTAAACTATCTTATCTTATCTTATCTTATCTTATCTTATCTTATACTATCTTATCTTATCTTATACTATCTTATCTTATACTATCATAAGATATCTTATCTTATCTTATCTTATCTTATCTCATCTTATCTTATCATCTTATCTTATCTTATCTTATTTCATACTATCTTATACTTTCTAATCTTATCTTATACTATCTTAAAATAAGATGTCTTATCTTATTTTATCTTATCTTATACTATCTTATATTATCTTATACTATCTTAACTTAACTTATCTTATTCTTATCATATCTTATGTTACCTTATCTTATACTATCTTATCTTAACTATTTTATCTTATCTTATCTTAGCTTATCTTATCTGATACTATCTTATCTTATACTATGTTATCTTATACTATCTTATTTTAGCTTATCTTAGCTTATACTATTTTATCTTATACTATCTTATCTTATACCAACTTATCTTATACTATCTTATCTTATACTATCTTATCTTATCTTACACTATCTTATCTTATACTATCATATCGTATACATCTTATCTTATCTTATCTTATACTATCTTATCTTACCTTGTCTTATAATATCTTGTCTTATCTTATCTTATCTGATACTATCTTATCTTCACTTATACTATCTTATCTTATCTTATATTATCTTATCTTATCTTGTGTTATCTTATCTTATCTTATACTTTCTTATCTTATGCTATCTTAAGATAAGATAACTTACCTTACCTTATCTTATCTTATCATCTTATCTTATCTTATATTATCTTATCTTAAGATATCTTAAGATAAGATATCTTATGTTATCTTCTCTTATCATCTTATCTTATCTTACCTTAACTTATATAATCTTATATTATCTTATCTTATCTTATCTTATACTATTTTATCTTATCTTATACTATTTTATCTTATCTTATACTACCTTATCTTATCTTATACTATCTTATCTTATCTTATACTATCTTATCTTATCTTATGCTATCTTCTCTTATCTTATACTTACTTATCTTATCTTATCTTATTCTTATCAATTCTTATCTTATCTTATCTCATATTATCTTATCTTATCTTATACTAGATTATCTTATCTTATCTTATACGATCTTACCTTATCTTATCTTATACTATCTTATCTTACACTATCTTATACTATCTTATCTTATCTTGTCTTATACTATCTTATCTTATCTTATACTACCTGATCTTATCTTATACTACTTTATCTTATGTTATACTATCTTATCTTATCTTATACTATTTTAAGATAAGATATCTTATCTTATCTTAACTTATCATCTTATCTTATCTTATACTCTCTTATCTTATGCTATCTCATCTTATTCTATCTTATCTTATACTATCTTGCCTTATACTGTCTTGTCTTATACTATCTTATCTTATTTTATACTATCTTATCCTACCTTATCTTATCTTATACTACCTAAAGATATCTTATCGTATCTTGTCTTATCATCTTATCTTATCTTATCGCCTTATCATATCTTATCTTAACTTATCTTATCTTATATTATACTCTCTTAAGATAAGATACCTTATCTTATCATCTTATCTTATCTTATCGCCTTATCTTATCTTATCTTCTACTATCATATCATATGTTATACTATCTTGTCTTAACTTATACTATCTTATCTTATCTTACACTCTTTTATCTTATCTTATGTTATACTATCTTATCTTATACTATGTTATCGTATCTTACACTATCTTATCTTATCTTATACTATCTTAAGATATCTTATCTTATCATCTTATCTTATCTTGTCACCTTATCTTATCTTATCTTATCGTCTTATCTTATTTTATCTTATCTTATACTGTGTTATACTATTTTATACTATCTTATCTTATCTTATATTATACTCTCTTAAGATAAGATATCTTATCTTATCTTATGGGCTTATCTTATCTTACCTTATACTATCTTAACTTATCTTATACTATATTATCTTATCTTATCTTATACTATCTTATCTTATCTTATCTTAATCTATCTTATCTTATCTTATCTTATCTTCTCTTCTCTTATACTATCTTACCTTATTGTACTTTACTTATTTTATCTTATACTATCTTATCTTATACTATCTTATCTTATCTTACATTATCTTATACTGCCTTATCTTACACTACCTTAACTTATACTATCTTTTCTTATCTCATCTTATACTATCTTATCTTATACTATCTTACCTTACACTATCTTAAATTATACTATCTTATCTTTTACTATCTTACCTTATCTTATCTTATACTATCTTATCTTAAACTATCTTATCTTATCTTATCTTATACTATCTTAAGATAAGATATCTTACCTTATCATCTTATCTTATCTTATTTTATATAATCTTATCTTATCTTATACTAACTTATCTTATACTATCTTATCTTATACCATCTTATCTTATTCTATCTTATCTTATACTATCTTGAAATAAGATATATTATCTTATCATATCTTATCTTATCATCTTATCTTATAGTATATCATCTTATACTAGCTTATCTTATCTTAATTTATACTATCTTCTCTTATACTATCTTATCTTATCTTATACTATCTTATCTTATCGTATACTATCTTATCTTATCTTATATTATCTTATCTCATACTATCTTAAGATAAGATATCTTATCTTATCTTATCATCTTATCTTATTCTATCTTATGTTGTACTATCTTATTCTATCTTATCTTATCCTAAACTATATTAAGATAAGATATCTTATCTTATCTTATCTTATACTATCTTATCTTATCTTTTACTATCTTATCTTATACTATCTTATCATATCTTATTTTATCTTATGCTATCTTATCTTACCTTATACTATCTTATCTTATCTTATTCTTATCTTATCTTATCTTACACTTTCTTATCTTATCTTATCTCATCTTATACTATCTTACCTTATCTTATACTATCTTAGCTTATCTTTATCTTATACTATCTTATTTTATCTTATACTATCTTATCTTATACTCTTTCATCTTATACTAGCTTATCTTATACTATCTTGTCCCATACTATCTTATCTCCTACTATCTTATCTTATATTATACTATCTTATTCTATCTTATCTTATATTATCTTATCTTATATTATATTATCTTATCTTATCTTATCATATACTATCTTATCTTATCTTATACTATTTTATCTTATTCTTATACTATCTTATCTCATCTTATACTATCTTATCTTATCGTATCGTATATTATGTTATCATATCTTATACAATCTTATCTTATACTATCTTATTTTATCTTATCATATCTTATCTTTTACTATCTTAAGATAAGATACCTTATCGTATCTTATCTTTTACTATCTTAAGATAAGATACCTTATCTTATCTTACCTTATACTATCTTATCTTATACTACCATATCTTATCTCATAGTATCTTAACTTATCTCATACTAACTTGTCTTATCCTATACTATCTTATCTTACGTTATACTATGTTATCTTCTCTTATACTATCTTAAGATAAGATATTTCTCATTTTATCTTATATTATTTTATCTTACCTTATGATCTTATCTTATCTTATCTTATACTATATTTCTTATGCTATCTTATCTTATACTATCTTATTCTATCTTATCTTATACAATCTTATCTTTTCCTATCTTATGATATCTTATACTATCTTATCTTATAATATCTTATCTTATCTTATACTATCTTATTTTATCTTATACTATTTTATCTTATCTTATACTATCTTATCTTATGTTGTACTATCTTATCTTATCTTATACTATCTTATCTTATCATATACTATCTTATCTAATCTTATACTATCTTATCTTACCTTATCTTATACTATCATATCTTATCTTACCTTATACTATCTTATCTTATATAATACTATCTTATCTTATCTTATCTTATACTATCTTATTTATACTATCTTATCTTATCTAATCTTATACTATCTTATCTTACCTTATCTTATACTATCTTATCTTATCTTATCTTACCTTATACTATCTTATCTTATACTATCTTATCTTATATTATACTATCTTATCTTATACTATCTTATCTTATACTATCTTATCTTATCATATCTTATACTATCTTATTTTATCTTATATTATCTTATCTTATACCATCTTATGTTATCTTATCTTATCTAATCTCATACTATCTTATCTTATCTTATACTATCTTATATTATCTTATAGTATCTTATCTTATACTATCTAATCTTATCTTATAAAATCTTATCTTATCTTATAGTTTCTTATCTTATCTTATACTCTCTTATCATATCTTATCTTATCTTATACTGTCTTACGATAAGATATCTTACCTTATCGTATCCTATCTTACCTTATACTATCTTACCTTTTACTATCTTACCTTATCTTATACTATCTTATCTTATCTTATCATATTATCTTATCTTTTCTTATCGTCTAATCTTATCTTATCTTATACTATCTTATCTTATCTTATACTATCTTATGTTATCTTACTTTATACTATCTTATCTTATGCTATCTTATCTTATCTTAACTTATACTATCTTCTCTTATACTATCTTATCTTATCTTAGCTTATCTTATCTTATACTATCTTATCTTATACTATCTTATCTTATCCTATCATATCTTATACTATCTTATCCCATCTTATCTTATCCTATCTTTTCTTATCTTATACGATCTTCTCTTATACTATCTTATCTTATGTTATACTGTCTTATCTTTTACTATCTTATCTTATACTATCTTATCTTATACCATCTTATCTTATCTTACCTTATCTTGTCTTATACTATCTTATCTTATCTTAAATTATCTTATGTTCTACTAACTTATCTTATACTATGTTATCTTAACTTATACTATCCTATATTATCTTATCTTATATTATATTTTCTAATACTATCTTATCTTATACTATCTTAAGATAAGATATCTTATCTTACCTTATTTTATCTTATCATCTTATCTTATCTTATATTATCTTATACTAACTTAAGATATTTTATCTTACCTTTTCTTATCATCTTATCTTATCTTATCGTTTCTTATACTAACTTATCCTATCTTATATTATCTTATCTTATGCTATCTTATATTATACTATCTTATCTTATATTATCTTATCTTATACTATCTTATCTTAACTTATACTATCTTATCTCATCTTATACTATCTAATCTTATCTTATCTTGCACTATCTTATACCATCTTATCTTATCTTATACTATCTTATCTTATCTTATACTATCTTATCTTATACTATCTTATCTTATACTATCTTATCTTATCTTCTACTATCTTATCCTATATTATCATATCTTATACTATCTTATCTTATCTTATCTTATACTATATTATCTGATACTATCTTATATACTATCTTATCTTATCTTTTATTATCTTATCTTATCGTATCTTATACTATCTTATCTTAACCTATACTATCTTATCTTATCTTATAGTATCTTAGCTCTTTTTATCTTATCTTATATTATCTTATACTATCTTATCTTATCTTATACTATCTTGTCTTAACTTATCTTATCTTATACTATCTAATCTTATACTATCTTATCTTATCTTATCTTATCTTATATTATCTTATCTTAACTTATCTTATTTTATCTTATCTTACCTTATACTATCTTATCTTATACTTATCTTATCTTATCTTATCTTATCGTATCTTATAGTATCTTATCGTAATTTATACTATCTTATCATATGTTATCTTATCATATCTTATACTATCTTAAGATAAGATAACTAATCTTATCTTAACCTATGTTATCTTATCTTATACTATCTTATCTTATAATATCTTATCTTATCTTATACTACCTTATCTTATCTTATCTTATACCATCTTATCTTATCTTATTCTATCTTATTTTATCTTTTACTCTCTTATCATATCTCATCTTATCTTATCTTATTGTAACTGATCTTATACAATCTAATCTTATCTTATACTATCTTATCTTATCTTATCTTATCTTATTTTATATTAGCTTATCTTATCTTATATTATACTATCTTATCTTATCTTATACTATCTTAACTTATCTTATACTATCTTATCTTATACTATCTTAAGATAAGATATCATGATCTTATCTTATCATCTTATCTTTTCTTAGACTATCGCATCTTAAACTATCTTGTCTTATCTTATACTATCTTATTTTATCTTATACTATCTTCTCTTAAACTATCTTATTTTATCTTATACTATCTTATCTAATCTTACATTATCTTATCTTATACTATCTTAGGATAAGATGTCTTGTCTTATGTTATCTTATCATCTCATCTTATCTTATCTTATACTATCTTATACTATCTTATCTTACCTTATCTCATCTTATCTTATTCTATCTTAAGATAAGATATCTTATCTTATCTTATTCTATCTTGTCTTATCTTATACTATCTTATCTTATCTCATACTATCTTATCTTATACTATCTTATTTTATTCTTATCTTATTCTTATCTTATCTTATCCTGTACTATCTTACCTTATACTATCTTGTCTTATCTTATCTAATCTTATCTTATCTTATCATATACTATCTTATCTTAGCTTATCTTATCATATACTATCTTATCTTATACTATCTAATCTCATACTATCTTATCCTATCTTATACCATATTATCTTATACTATCTTATCCTATCTTATACTATCTTATCTTATCCTATCTTATCTTATACTATCTTATCTTATCTTATACTATCTTATCCTATACTATCTTGTTTTATCTTATCGTTTCTTAGCTACTCTTATCTTATACTATCTTATCTTATACTATCTTATCGTATACTATCTTATCTTATCTTATCGTATCTTATCTTATACTATCTTATCTTATCTTATACCATCTTAAGATAAGATATCTTATCTTATCTTATACTATCTTATCTTATACAATCTTATCTTATCTCATAGTATCTTATCTTACCTTATCTTATCTTATCTTATACTATCTTATCTTATCTTATACTATCTTAAGGTAAGATATACTATTTTATCTTATCTTATCATCTTATCTTAGCTTATACTATCTAATTCTATCTTATCTTATCTTGTACTATCTTATCTTATCTTATACTATCTTATCTTATATTATACTACCTTTCTTTATTTTATACTATCTTCTCTTATCTTATCTTAGACTATCTTATCTTAACTTATCATCTTATCTTACCTTATACTATCTTATCTTATGCTATCTCATCTTATTCTATCTTATCTTATCTTATACTATCTTGCCTTATACTGTCTGGTCTTATACTATCTTATCTTATTTTATACTATCTTATCTTACCTTATCTTATCTTATACTATCTAAAGATATCTTATCGTATCTTGTCTTATCATCTTATCTTATCTTATCGCATTATCATATCTTATCTTATCTTATCTTATCTTATACTCTCTTAAGATAAGATACCTTATCTTATCTTATCATCTTATCTTATCTTATCGTCTTATCTTATCTTATCTTCTACTATCATATCTTATGTTATACTATCTTGTCTTAACTTATACTATCTTATCTTATCTTATCTTACACTCTCTTATCTTATCTTATGTTATACTATCTTATCTTATACTATGTTATCGTATCTTACACTATCTTATCTTATACTATCTTAAGATATCTTATCTTATCAACTTATCTTATCTTGTCACCTTATCTTATCTTATCGTCTTATCTTATTTTATCTTATCTTATACTGTGTTATACTATTTTATACTGTCTTATCTTATCTTATATTATACTCTCTTATGATAAGATATCTTATCTTATCGTCTTATCTTATCTTACCTTATACTATCTTAACTTATCTTATACTATATTATCTTATCTTATCTTATACTATCTTATCTTATCTTTTCTTAAACTATCTTATCTCATCTTATCTTCTCTTCTGTTATACGATCTTACTTTATTGTACTTTACTTATCTTATCTTATACTATCTTATCTTATCTTACATTATCTTATACTGCCTTATCTTACACTACCTTTACTTATACTATATTATCTTATCTCATCTTATACTATCTTATCTTATACTATCTTACCTTACACTATCTTAACTTATACTATCTTATCTTATACTATCTTACCTTATCTTATCTTATACTATCTTATCTTATACTATCTTATCTTAAACTATCTTATCTTATCTTATACTATCTTAAGATAAGATATCTTACCTTATCTTCTTATCTTATCTTATTTTACATAATCTTATCTTATCTTATACTAACTTATCTTATACTATCTTATCTTATACTATCTTATCTTATACTATCTTATCTTATACTATCTTATCTTATACTATCTTGAGATAAGATATATTATCTTATCATATCTTATCTTATCATCTTATCTTATACTATATCATCTTATACTAGCTTATCTTATCTTAATTTATATCTTCTCTTATACTATCTTATATTATCTTATACTATCTTATCTTATCTTATCTTATCTTATCGTATACTATCTTATCTTATCTTATATTATCTTATCTCATACTATCCTAAGATAAGATATCTTTTCTTATCTTATCTTATTCTATCTTATGTTATACTATCTTATTCTATCTTATCTTATCCTAAACTATATTAAGATAAGATATCTTATCTTATACTATCTTATCTTATCTTTTACTATCTTATCTTATCTTATACTATATTATCATATCTTATCTTATCTTATGCTATCTTATCTTAACTTATACTATCTTTTCTTATCTTATTCTTATCTTATCTTATCTTACACTTTCTTATCTTATCTTATCTCATCTTATACTATCTTACCTTATCTTATACTATCTTAGCTTATCTTTATCTTATACTATCTTATTTTATCTTATACTATCTTATCTTATACTCTTTCATCTTATACTATCTTATCTTATACTATCTTATCCCATACTATCTTATCTCATACTATCTTATCTTATAATATACTATCTTATTCTATCTTATCTTATATTATCTTATCTTATATTATATTATCTTATCTTATCTTATCATATACTATCTTATCTTATCTTATACTATTTTATCTTATTCTTATACTATCTTATCTCATCTTATACTATCTTATCTTATCTTATCGTATCTAATGATATCATATCTTATACAATCTTATCTTATACTGTCTTATTTTATCTTATCATATCTTATCTTATACTATCTTAAGATAAGATACCTTATCTTATCTTACCTTATACTATCTTATCTTATACTACCATATCTTATCTCATAGTATCTTAACTTATCTCATACTATCTTGTCTTATCCTATACTATCTTATCTTACGTTATACTATGTTATCTTGTCTTATACTATCTTAAGATAAGATATTTCTCATTTTATCTTATATTATCTTATCTTATCATATGATCTTATCTTATCTTATCTTATACTATATTTCTTATACTATCTTATCTTATACTAACTTATTCTATCTTATCTTATACTATCTTATCTTTTCCTATCTTATGTTATCTTATACTATCTTATCTTATAATATCTTATCTTATCTTATACTATCTTATTTTATCTTATACTATTTTATCTTATCTTATACTATCTTATCTTATGTTATACTATCTTATCTTATCTTATACTATCTTATCTTATCATATACTATCTTATCTAATCTTATACTATCTTATCTTACCTTATCTTATACTATCTTATCTTACCTTATCTTATACTATCTTATCTTATCTTATCTTACCTTATACTATCTTATCTTATACTATCTTATCTTATATTATACTATCTTATCTTATCTTATCTTATACTATCTTATCTTATCATATCTTATACTATCTTATTTTATCTTATATTATCTTATCTTATACCATCTTATGTTATCTTATCTTATCTAATCTCATACTATCATATCTTATCTTATACTATCTTATCTTATCTTATAGTATCTTATCTTATACTATCTAATCTTATCTTATACTATCTTATCTTATCTTATAGTTTCTTATCTTATCTTATACTCTCTTATCATATCTTATCTTATCTTATCTTATACTATCTTAAGATAAGATATCTTATCTTATCGTATCCTATCTTATCTTATACTATCTTATCTTTTACTATCTTACCTTATCTTATACTATCTTATCTTATCTTATCAAATTATCTTATCTTTTCTTATCCTCTAATCTTATCTTATCTTATACTATCTTATCTTATCTTATAATATCTTATGTTATCTTGCTTTATACTATCTTATCTTATGCTATCTTATCTTATCTTATACTATCTTCTCTTATACTATCTTATCTTATCTTAGCTTATCTTATCTTAAACTATCTTATCTTATACTATCTTATCTTATCCTATCATATCTTATACTATCTTATCCCATCTTATATTATCCTATCTTTTCTTATCTTATACGATCTTCTTTTATACTATCTTATCTTATGTTATACTGTCTTATCTTTTACTATCTTATCTTATACTATCTTATCTTATACCATCTTATCTTATCTTACCTTACCTTATCCTGTCTGAAACTATCTTATCTTATCTTAAATTATCTTATCTTCTACTAACTTATCTTATACTATGTTATCTTATCTTATACTATCTTATATTATCTTATCTCATATTTTATATTATCTTATACTATCTTCTCTTATCTTATACTATCTTAAGATAAGATATCTTATCTTACCTTATTTTATCTTATCATCTTATCTTATCTTATATTATCTTATACTAACTTAAGATATCTTATCTTATCTTTTCTTATCATCTTATCTTATCTTATCGTATCTTATACTAAGTTATCTTATCTTATATTATCTTATCTTATACTATCTTATATTATACTATCTTATCTTATATTATCTTATCTTATACTATCTTATCTTATCTTATACTATCTTATCTTAACTTATACTATCTTATCTTATCTTATACTATCTAATCTTATCTTATCTTGCACTATCTTATACCATCTTATCTTATCTTATCTTATACTATCTTATCTTATCTTATACTATCTTATCTTATCTTATACTATCTTATCTTATACTATCTTATCTTATACCATCTTATCTTATCTTCTACTATCTTATCCTATATTATCATATCTTATACTATCTTATCTTATCTTATCTTATACTAACTTATCTGATACTGTCTTATATACTATCTTATCTTATCTTTTATTATCTTATCTTATCGTATCTTATACTATCTTACCTTAACCTATACTATCTTATCTTATAGTATCTTAGCTCTTTTTATCTTATCTTATATTATCTTATACTATCTTATCTTATCTTATACTATCTAATCTTATACTATCTTATCTTATACTATCTTATCTTATCTTATATTATCTTATCTTATCTTATCTTATCTTAACTTATCTTATTTTATCTTATCTTACCTTATACTATCTTATCTTATACTATCTTATCTTATCTTATCTTATCGTATCTTATAGTATCTTATCGTATCTTATACTATCTTATCATATGTTATCTTATCATATCTTATACTATCTTAAGATAAGATAACTTAACTTATCTTAACCTATGTTATCTTATCTTATACTATCTTATCTTATACTATCTTATCTTATCTTATAATATCTTATCTTATCTTATCTTATACTACCTTATCTTATCTTATACCATCTTATCTTATCTTATTCTATCTTATTTTATCTTTTACTCTCTTATCATATCTCATTTTATCTTATCTTATTGTAACTTATCTTATACTATCTAATCTTATCTTATACTATCCTATCTTATCTTATCTTATCTTATCTTATCTTATTTTATATTAGCTTATCTTATCTTATATTCTACTATCTTATCTTATCTTATACTATCTTAACTTATCTTATACTATCTTATCTTATACTATCTTAAGATAAGATATCATGATCTTATCTTATCATCTTATCTTTTCTTAGACTATCGCATCTTAAACTATCTTATCTTATCTTATACTATCTTATTTTATCTTATACTATCTTCTCTTAAACTATCTTGTCTTATCTTATCTTATCATATATATCTTATCTTAGCTTATCTTATCATATACTATCTAATCTCATACTATCTTAACCTATCTTATACCATATTATCTTATACTATCTTATCTTATACTATCTTATCTTATCCTATCTTATCTTATAGTATCTTATCTTATCTTATACTATCTTATCCTATACTCTCTTGTTTTATCTTATCGTTTCGTATCTACTCTTATCTTATACTATCTTATCTTATACTATCTTATCGTATACTATCTTATCTTATCGTATCTTATCTTATCTTATACTATCTTATCTTATCTTATACCATCTTAAGATAAGATATCTTATCTTATCTTATACTATCTTATCTTATCTTATACTATCTTAAGATAAGATATTCTATTTTATCTTATCTTATCATCTTATCTTATCTTATACTATGTTATTCTATCTTATCTTATCTTGTACTATCTTATCTTATCTTATACTATCTTATCTTATATTATACTACCTTTCTTTATCTTATACTATCTTCTCTTATCTTATCTTATACTATCTTATCTTACCTTATACTATCTTATCTTATCTTATACTATCTTACCTTATACTATCTTATCTTACCTTATACTATCTTATCTTACCTTATACTATCTTATCTTATTCTATCTTATCTTATCTCATCTTATACTATCTTATCTTATCTTATACTATCTTATCTTATGTTATACTATCTTATCTTATCTTATCTTATCATATCTTATACTATCTTATCTTATCTTATCCTATCGTATCTTATTTTATCTTATCTTTTCTTATAATATCTTGTCTTGTCTTATACTATCTTATCTTATATTATCTTATCTTATAGTATCTTATCTTATACTATCTTATCTTATCTTATGGTATCTTATCTTATCTTATTTTATCTTATCATATGTTATCTTATTTTATCTTATACTATCTTAGGATATGATATCTTATCTTATCTTATCCTATCTTATCTTATCTCTTACTAGCTTATCTTATACTATCTTATCTTATACTATCTTATCTTATCTTATACCTTCTTATCTTATCTTATACTACCTTATCTAATCTTGTACTATCTTATCTTATACTACCTTATCTTATACTATCTTATCTTATATTATACTATCTTAAGATATGATATCTTATCTTATCTTATCATCTTATCTTATCTTATACTATCTCATCTTATTCTATCTTATCTTATCTTATACTCCCTTATCTTATCTTATACTATCTTATCTTGTACTATCTTATATTATGCTATATTATCTTATCTTATACTATCTTAAGATATCTTATCTTATCTTATCATCTTATCTTATCTTATCATCTTATCTTGTCTCATCGTCTTATATTATCTTATCTTATACTATCTTATCTTATACTATCTTAAGATAAGATATCTTACCTTATCTTATATTATACTATCTTATCTTATACTATATTATCTTATATTATCTTATCTTATCTTATCTTATCTTATACTATCTTATCTTATCTTATACTAATCTTATCTTATACTATCATATCTTATACTATCTTATCTTATATTATCTTATCTTATACTATCTTATCTTATACTATCTTATCCCATACTATCTTATCTCATACTATCTTATCTTATAATATACTATCTTATTCTATCTTATCTTATCTTATATTATATTATCTTATCTTATCTTATCATATACTATCTTATCTTATCTTATACTATTTTATCTTATTCTTATACTATCTTATCTCATCTTATACTATCTTATCTTATCTTATCGTATCTAATGATATCATATCTTATACAATCTTATCTTATACTGTCTTATTTTATCTTATCATATCTTATCTTATACTATCTTAAGATAAGATACCTTATCTTATCTTACCTTATACTATCTTATCTTATACTACCATATCTTATCTCATAGTATCTTAACTTATCTCATACTATCTTGTCTTATCCTATACTATCTTATCTTACGTTATACTATGTTATCTTGTCTTATACTATCTTAAGATAAGATATTTCTCATTTTATCTTATATTATCTTATCTTATCATATGATCTTATCTTATCTTATCTTATACTATATTTCTTATACTATCTTATCTTATACTAACTTATTCTATCTTATCTTATACTATCTTATCTTTTCCTATCTTATGTTATCTTATACTATCTTATCTTATAATATCTTATCTTATACTATCTTATTTTATCTTATACTATTTTATCTTATCTTATACTATCTTATCTTATGTTATACTATCTTATCTTATCTTATACTATCTTATCTTATCATATACTATCTTATCTAATCTTATACTATCTTATCTTACCTTATCTTATACTATCTTATCTTACCTTATCTTATACTATCTTATCTTATCTTATCTTACCTTATACTATCTTATCTTATACTATCTTATCTTATATTATACTATCTTATCTTATCTTATCTTATACTATCTTATCTTATCATATCTTATACTATCTTATTTTATCTTATATTATCTTATCTTATACCATCTTATGTTATCTTATCTTATCTAATCTCATACTATCATATCTTATCTTATACTATCTTATCTTATCTTATAGTATCTTATCTTATACTATCTAATCTTATCTTATACTATCTTATCTTATCTTATAGTTTCTTATCTTATCTGATACTCTCTTATCATATCTTATCTTATCTTATCTTATACTATCTTAAGATAAGATATCTTATCTTATCGTATCCTATCTTATCTTATACTATCTTATCTTTTACTATCTTACCTTATCTTATACTATCTTATCTTATCTTATCAAATTATCTTATCTTTTCTTATCCTCTAATCTTATCTTATCTTATACTATCTTATCTTACCTTATAATATCTTATGTTATCTTGCTTTATACTATCTTATCTTATGCTATCTTATCTTATCTTATACTATCTTCTCTTATACTATCTTATCTTATCTTAGCTTATCTTATCTTATACTATCTTATCTTATACTATCTTATCTTATCCTATCATATCTTATCCTATCATATCTTATACTATCTTATCCCATCTTATATTATCCTATCTTTTCTTATCTTATACGATCTTCTTTTATACTATCTTATCTTATGTTATACTGTCTTATCTTTTACTATCTTATCTTATACTATCTTATCTTATACCATCTTATCTTATCTTACCTTACCTTATCCTGTCTTAAACTATCTTATCTTATCTTAAATTATCTTATCTTCTACTAACTTATCTTATACTATGTTATCTTATCTTATACTATCTTATATTATCTTATCTCATATTTTATTTTATCTTATACTATCTTCTCTTATCTTATACTATCTTAAGATAAGATATCTTATCTTACCTTATTTTATCTTATCATCTTATCTTATCTTATATTATCTTATACTAACTTAAGATATCTTATCTTATCTTTTCTTATCATCTTATCTTATCTTATCGTATCTTATACTAAGTTATCTTATCTTATATTATCTTATCTTATACTATCTTATATTATACTATCTTATCTTATATTATCTTATCTTATACTATCTTATCTTATCTTATACTATCTTATCTTAACTTATACTATCTTATCTTATCTTATACTATCTAATCTTATCTTATCTTGCACTATCTTATACCATCTTATCTTATCTTATCTTATCTTATACTATCTTATCTTATCTTATACTATCTTATCTTATCTTATACTATCTTATCTTATACTATCTTATCTTATACCATCTTATCTTATCTTCTACTATCTTATCCTATATTATCATATCTTATACTATCTTATCTTATCTTATCTTATACTAACTTATCTGATACTGTCTTATATACTATCTTATCTTATCTTTTATTATCTTATCTTATCGTATCTTATACTATCTTACCTTAACCTATACTATCTTATCTTATAGTATCTTAGCTCTTTTTATCTTATCTTATATTATCTTATACTATCTTATCTTATCTTATACTATCTAATCTTATACTATCTTATCTTATACTATCTTATCTTATCTTATATTATCTTATCTTATCTTATCTTATCTTAACTTATCTTATTTTATCTTATCTTACCTTATACTATCTTATCTTATACTATCTTATCTTATCTTATCTTATCGTATCTTATAGTATCTTATCGTATCTTATACTATCTTATCATATGTTATCTTATCATATCTTATACTATCTTAAGATAAGATAACTTAACTTATCTTAACCTATGTTATCTTATCTTATACTATCTTATATTATACTATCTTATCTTATCTTATAATATCTTATCTTATCTTATCTTATACTACCTTATCTTATCTTATACCATCTTATCTTATCTTATTCTATCTTATTTTATCTTTTACTCTCTTATCATATCTCATTTTATCTTATCTTATTGTAACTTATCTTATACTATCTAATCTTATCTTATACTATCCTATCTTATCTTATCTTATCTTATCTTATCTTATTTTATATTAGCTTATCTTATCTTATATTCTACTATCTTATCTTATCTTATACTATCTTAACTTATCTTATACTATCTTAACTTATCTTATACTATCTTATCTTATACTATCTTCAGATAAGATATCATGATCTTATCTTATCATCTTATCTTTTCTTAGACTATCGCATCTTAAACTATCTTATCTTATCTTATACTATCTTATTTTATCTTATACTATCTTCTCTTAAACTATCTTGTCTTATCTTATCTTATCATATATATCTTATCTTAGCTTATCTTATCATATACTATCTAATCTCATACTATCTTATCCTATCTTATACCATATTATCTTATACTATCTTAGCTTATCTTATACTATCTTATCTTATCCTATCTTATCTTATAGTATCTTATCTTATCTTATACTATCTTATCCTATACTCTCTTGTTTTATCTTATCGTTTCGTATCTACTCTTATCTTATACTATCTTATCTTATACTATCTTATCGTATCTTATCTTATCTTATACTATCTTATCTTATCTTATACCATCTTAAGATAAGATATCTTATCTTATCTTATACTATCTTATCTTATCTTATACTATCTTAAGATAAGATATTCTATTTTATCTTATCTTATCATCTTATCTTATCTTATACTATGTTATTCTATCTTATCTTATCTTGTACTATCTTATCTTATCTTATACTATCTTATCTTATATTATACTACCTTTCTTTATCTTATACTATCTTCTCTTATCTTATCTTATACTATCTTATCTTACCTTATACTATCTTATCTTATCTTATACTATCTTACCTTATACTATCTAATCTTACCTTATACTATCTTATCTTACCTTATACTATCTTATCTTATTCTATCTTATCTTATCTCATCTTATACTATCTTATCTTATCTCATCTTATACTATCTTATCTTATCTTATACTATCTTATCTTATGTTATACTATCTTATCTTATCTTATCTTATCATATCTTATACTATCTTATCTTATCTTATCCTATCTTATCTTATACTATCTTATCTTTTCTTATAATATCTTGTCTTGTCTTATACTATCTTATCTTATCTTATATTATCTTATCTTATAGTATCTTATCTTATACTATCTTATCTTATCTTATGGTATCTTATCTTATCTTATTTTATCTTATCATATGTTATCTTATCTTATCTTATACTATCTTAGGATATGATATCTTATCTTATCTTATCCTATCTTATCTTATCTCTTACTAGCTTATCTTATACTATCTTATCTTATACTATCTTATCTTATCTTATACCTTCTTATCTTATCTTATACTACCTTATCTAATCTTGTACTATCTTATCTTATACTACCTTATCTTATACTATCTTATCTTATATTATACTATCTTAAGATATGATATCTTATCTTATCTTATCATCTTATCTTATCTTATACTATCTCATCTTATTCTATCTTATCTTATCTTATACTCCCTTATCTTATCTTATACTATCTTATCTTGTACTATCTTATATTATGCTATATTATCTTATCTTATACTATCTTAAGATATCTTATCTTTTCTTATCATCTTATCTTATCTTATCATCTTATCTTGTCTCATCGTCTTATATTATCTTATCTTATACTATCTTATCTTATACTATCTTAAGATAAGATATCTTACCTTATCTTATATTATACTATCTTATCTTATACTATATTATCTTATATTATCTTATCTTATCTTATCTTATACTATCTTATCTTATCTTATACTAATCTTATCTTATACTATCATATCTTATACTATCTTATCTTATATTATCTTATCTTATACTATCTTATCTTATACTATCTTATCTTATCTTATCTTGTATTATCTTATCTTTTCTTATACTATCTTATCATATCTTATCTTATTTTATACTATCTTAAAATAGGATATCTTTTCTGATCTTATCCTATCTTATCTTATTTTTTCTTATCTTACCTTATACTATCTTATCTTATACTATCTTATCTTATCTTATTCTATCTTATCTTATACTATCTTATCTTATTTTATACTATCTTATCTTATCTTATCTTATCTTCTTCTATCTTATCTTTTCTTTTACTATCTTATCTTATCTTATACTATCTTAACATGAGATATCTTATCTTATCTTATACTATCTTATCTTATACTATCTCATCTTATACTATCTTATCTTATCTTATACTCTCTTATCTTATCTTATCTTATACTGTCTTATCTTATTTTATCTTATACTATCTTAAGATATCTTATCTTATCATCTTATCTTATCTTATCGTCTTATCTTATCTTATACTCTCTTATACTTTCTTATACTATCTTATCTTATCTTATACTATCTTAAGATATCTTATACTATCTTAAGATATCTTATCTTATCTTATTATCTTATCTTATCTTATCATCTTATCTTATCTTATTATCTTATCTTATCGTCTTATCTTATCTTATCTTATATTATCTTACACTATGTTATACTATCTTATCTTATCTTATCTTATACTAAGTTAAGATAAGATATCTTATCTTATCTTATACTATCTTATCTTATCTTATACTATCTTATCTTATCTTTTACTATCTTATCTTATCTTATCTTATCTTATACTATCTTATCTTATACTATCTTATCTTATACTATCTTATCTTATATTATCTTATCTCATCTTATCTTATCTTATTCTTGTCTTATCTTATACTATCTTATCTTTTCTTATCTTATCTTATACTATCTTATCTTATCTTATTCTATCTTATCTTATCTTATACTATCTTATCTTATCTTATACTATCTTATCTTATACTATCTTATCTTATCTGATACTATCTTATCTTATACAATCTTATCTTATCTTATACTATCTTATCTTATACTATCTTATCTTATCTTATACTATCTTATCTAATACTAATCTTATCTTATCTTATCTCATCTTATCTTATACTATCTTATTTTATACTATCTTATCTTATCTTATCTTATCTTATACTATCTTATCTTATCTTGTCTTAAATTATCTTATACTATCTTATCTTATCATATCTTATCTTATACTATCTTAAGATAAGATATCTTATCTTATCTTATACTATTTTATCTTATCTTATACTATTTTATCTTATCTTATACTATCTTATCTTATCTTATACTATCTTATCTTATCTTATACTATCTTATCTTATCTTATCTTATACTATCTTATCTTATCTTATACTATCTTAAGGTAAGATATCTTATCTTCTCTTATCTTATCTTATCATCTTATCATCTTCTCTTATCTTATTTTATCTTATGTTATACTATCTTATCTTATTCTATCTTATCTTATCTTATTCTCTCTTATCATATCTTATACTATCTTATCTTATACTATCTTAAGATAAGATATCTTATCTTGTCTTGTCTTATCTTAGTCAGTATTGAATCTATGATTTCTCCAACTTCCTTTCTTTAAATATATCTAAATCAACTTTAGTTCCTTTTTCGTTAACAGCTGCCAGTGTTCAAAATTTAAAATTTTGCGATAAATATAGACTAATAATGCACAGTGAAAATTGTTAGGTCCCAAAAGTTGTAAATGTCCACCTTTGAAAGAAAGCCACTTATGTCAAATATCTGGGTATCATTATTGATCAGAATTTAAAATGGCCTCATCACATTACTTATCTTTGTAAGAGGCTTCTTAAAACAATTTATAAATTCCTTAATCTTCGAAGCTGCTTACCTGTTAGAGTTCTACGAAATGTTTATTTGGCTATTATTCAGTATATCAATCAAGATGCTAAAATTGTTTGGTGTGGAAGTACAAAAATTAATCTTAGTCCGTTAAATTTACTGCAAAAACGAATAATTAAAATTTGTTTGAAGAAACGTTTTGATTATCCAACTAAATTAATTTATGCTGAATTTAATGTAGTTAATATTGAAAAAAATTTGTAAGTACACGCTGTTAAAATTTTATCATTAAAATCGCAATAAGTTTGTATTACAGACACGCAATTATGACACAAGACGAAATATTAATTCAACATTAGTAGAACCTAAACGTCTCACATCTACTGGTATAAAGCATAGCATAAATTTTGGCCCTCGGTTGTACAATGCTTTAACTAAATAACACCCAGAGCTTCTAACATGTAACACACTAACATATAACAAGAAAATTAGAAACGTGTTAATATCTTCAATTTGATTACATACATTTATAGCCTATGTGTATGAATTAATCAACCTATATTATATTTGTATTATATAATTTTGAAATATATATTAGTCCTACTTTTCACGTGCGATATTATTCTTCTCTAGTGTTAATATTATATTATATAATTCCATTGCCGCTGTAATTATATTTTAGTTCCTATTTTATTTTACTTATTTATTTATATTATTATTATTATTATTATTATTATTATTATTATTATTATTATTTTATTTTAATATTATATCTGAACTGTGACCGAGCACGAGCGCTGCTCATTCGGTCTCAAATTTTGTTAATACTTGTGAAAAATACTTTTTTTCAAATCAGTTAATTCTTCACAAGTAGGGTGGTAATGTGAATTTATTTCAAAGTTTGCTTGGCATTTACGCGTATAATACAACAATTTAACTAATAATTTGTTTTGAAGAATGTTGCCTTCATGTCAGATCAGATGAGGAGCTCCGAAACAAAACCCGTTAAGTCCACCTCCGATCAAAATTAAGTTTGAAACGGATTCTTACTCTACGAAATGTCCTACATCGATCTACAGTCTCTATTTGGTTCTAACTCCGTTGCATCCCTGTTAAAAATGCGGTCGAAATCGAGTGTTTGTTTCATAATCCTTTCAGTCCAGCGCTCCAGTCGGAACAAACCCGGTTAAGTCAACAGACTCAGAATTCTGTTTATTCTGCAGCCACATAATATTAATAATTTTATTAGTTCATTGTTGCACCTGCATCTGCTGCTGGAAGCATATCAGTGTTACTGTAATGTCATCATTGTTGGTGCATAAATCACACATTTTCAATGATTTAAGCAGGAGAATAAAATTGTATTCATAGAAAATAAGTCAGTCTCGCAATACTGTTCTAGTAGTAGTTGCCATGGAGGGAAGTGTGTCTGTCTTAAAGGGATCTTCAGGGTCCAGAAAGAGGAAAAGAACATCGGAGACAAGGCGAAAGAAAGAATATGAAGCTCTAAATTAAATGAAAACAATGTGGTCCTGGTTTAAAGTGTTGGTAAAAATGTCATGGATATACGTGTCTACAATGTTATTCTAGATATTATAATGACAAGGATTATGGTATCATAGAATTTGAACCTCCCTTCAGTCACAAGGAAGGGCGCTTCAAATGCTGTTCGATCCCCTCATATAGTTTTATAAAGGCCAGAAAAAGGGTTTATGCTCATCATAACAAAGTGAAATAAGACAGGCTTCTTGCTTCATTGATGTCTGTTTCATCCACGAAGAGGAGACATCAACAAAAACACGATTTCGGAAAATTGAACAGTCTTGTTGTAAAATATATGGTAATAAGGTTTTTGAATGTAGTAATCATGTTCATGATAGCGTACATAATAATTTATACATTTGTAAGTGTCTCAAAAATATTATTTCCGACCTGGTTAGCATATTGGTAGCGTGCCCACCAATGAACCAAAGGTTGTGTGATCAAACCCGGCCCAGGTGGTGGATTTTAAATTTCTAAAACCCACATCACATCAAAGATATTACCCTAAAGATACTCAATTCTATGTTACACTTGGTTATGTCGCGATGTAACTAAGTTGCTAGAGCGACTACAACCAGATTAAAAATATATTATTATTATTATTATTATTATTATTATTATTATTATTATTATTATTATTATCATCATCATCATCATTATAGCATCCAACACGCTGGCTGAAAAGCCCACTATGGAAAGAATAGGTGACGATCGTAGTTCAAAACAGTCTAAAAAAAGAGACGATCTGTTATTACATTTACATCAAACTTGAAAGCATGCGAAAGCCACTACTCTCGCAGAAAAAGTAGGAGATTGTACCTTCTTTCAAAACTCAGTATAAGCAAACTACACAACATTTATAATTCCAGTGTGTCAAACTCTTTGAAAGGAAAATGGTGGTTCTTTCACAACATCTTTTCCACTGAATTCAACTTGAGGTTTGGTACACCTGCTACGGACACATGTAGATATTGTGCAAGAATGCATCATGAAGTGTAATCCTCCGTCAGCAGTACGAAAAAGGAAGAAACTCGTGCTGTATTCATCGCCCACAAAATCAAAGCAAAGAAATTCTACAAAATGTTGAAAGAAACTCCACAAAATTCTGACACTCTTTGTTTCGATTTACAACAGGTTCAGCCGTGGCCGAAACTACCAATAAGTATGCTAGATTAGTTTCTGCGCATTCTGTATTACAGATGTTGAGAACAAATCCCCTAACTTTTACTGCAGAACTGAAAATCAGGCACGCCGAGAAGCAAAAGAAGTAGTTTCAGCTCTTAAAAATTTTCTTAGCAGACAGAATTTTGATGAAGCTGTCTCCACTAAAAGGCTAGTTCCAGACGGATGTGAAGATAAAATCGAAATTCCATTCTTGTACATGCTCTGTAGTGGTGGTGTCTGGAAAAATCACCGCAATCTGTGAAAGACATATGTATGACTTTTCCTGGTCAGGGCCATTCATGTCCTCCCAATAGGTAGGGCGTTTGGTATAATAGAAAAAGCATTGCGAAGGCACTCTGAAATATTTATGCTTGAAGACTACCATAATTTCTGTCGTAATGTCGACAAAGTTTCCGTTCTGGGGATAGATTAGAAAGTTCAAGACTTCAAGGCATTAACCTCCAAAGTTCATAAGTTGGAAGGGATCAGTACTATGAAAACGATACGTCTGATGAAGAAAATAAAGGCAGGTAAAACGAATGTAAATGTAGCAATGAATGTGTCATATCGACTTGATCATTCTAGACTTCGAAATCATTGTTAAAGAGAGGTTGTCAGGTGGAAGATATAACTCGGCCCTTGAAAATACCATTTTGCCCAGGTAATGTAAAAACTGCAAAGAAGGCTGATATAGACTGTTTGTTGAAACAAAGATTTGGAGATGAGGGAAGTAACATGGCAAAACTACAGTTTTACGCAAACATTGTTGATTATCAGAAAGATGACTCAGAATGAAGAGGAAAATGAAAGATATGATTGTCTTGATAATGAAGAAGGTTTTGGAATGATATAGCATATTCTTTTGTGTTTTGAGATGCTTGTGAAGACGAATAATACATAATAGTCATACATTTTAGACCATTAATTCATTAACAGTCACTATAACATGAGTGGGTTATTTATGAAAGGGCCTAATTCTTGAATTCCAAATTGTTAGAAATTTAAGAAAAACTGCTTACAGGCCGAAATTTTGAAATTAACGCTGAACTAAAAATTATATCATAAATTGTACTAAGCATTAGAGTGTGAAATTTAGTCCTCTTCATATCTAAATCGCTGTATCTACACCAAAAGAACAGTATTATATTACACACTCATTTTCACAAAATTAGCGACTTTGGCCCTTTCATAAATAACCCATTAACATGTACTGGTACGAGTTAATTTTGATTTAGTAAACTTGATTTCGTAAAGTACATACTTGTATTTCGTTAGTTTCCGTTTCAAAAGCCATTTTGTCCATCCGTATGGAACAAAACAAGTTAAGTCCACCCGATATTTTTTTTAAGTTGCCATTATTCCTAATTTAGATGCAACTGATTTTCAGCGCTAGTCATATTATTATCAAGAAAGAGTCCTTTTTACAACAGTGGTTTCTTTTAATTTCTTTATTCACAAGTTTAAGCGGTAGAAGTTTTTCGTCTTTCCTGAAAATTTATGATTTGTGGACTTAACGGATTTTGTTTCGGAGCTCCTCAGATCCTGATCTGATTTACTTACACTTACTCTTACGCTTACGCTTAAGCTTCAGCTTACGCCTAAAAAAGCGGCAAACCCCAGAACATATATGTATGAAACGGGACCAGCAACCATTCTTCGTTGTGCTCTCCTCATCTGCTTCTTCTACTGCTGATAGCTTGATGGATAGTGCTGACATGGGTTGTAGCATGTGTTCTGCCATGGGAGGTTGCATGGAATCAGGCATGTGATCAGCTGGGATGGGAACTGGCATGTGATCAGTCATGGGCTCCGGCTTGTGATCTGGGATGACAGTTGGGATGGAATCTGGGATGACTGGTGGGGTGGAGTCGGGCATGGTATCTGGAATGTGATCTGGCATGCTTAGTTCCCATGCTGATATCATGATAGTTGGCATGGATTCTGATTCTGACATGGCATCTTGAATGTCTGTGATGCTTGGCATTGGCTCTGCAAGAAACAAAATAAACTTGATCGTTAAGCATGTTCGTTGCATTCACAGGCTTCCAGTGAATGGCGTATTAATAGGGCTAGGATTCATATGGAGATGCATATTTTTACTGTCCATTTGCAAGTCATGCAAAATCATTTTATACAATCCAAGATCTACTAATCTGTGAAGCGAAGAAGTAATAAAAGTTTGGATGAGAATTACTTCAGTAAGAGTAATTATATTTAAACATTACACATAATGAAGCAACAGGTCTCGACCCACCCGTCCGCTCGCTGCAACAGCAGCGACTGATATTTTCTACTCTGATCTGTTGTCTCTGTCTTCCACGTCTTGTGCACCGTGTGACAACGTCGTACTGCTACTATACCTGGTAAGGTTTGTCTTGTCTCAGTAGCAATAAAACCAAGTCTCTTCAAATGGGGGTGGAGATTATAGTAGGGTTGTAAATTTTCAGGATTCCTTTCAAAACCTTGCTATTGTACAGGCTACCGGAACTCAGTTTCTTGAAAGACAAGCTCAGTGACGGAACTATATAGTACGAAGAGAGATAATTTGTTACTTTATTTTGCGTTAGAGAATGTATCAACTAGACCCTTCCGCCACTGGCATCGTTTCACTCTCCCCATCGCAGTATCAACACAGACGAGGTAAGACATATCTCCTTTCTCTCTCTTTTCACAGTGAGACAAGATTCATCACACAGGCTTTAACACTCGATTGGCTTAGGTCATATGCCTTCTTATTCTGAAACCGCTTTAGTGAAGTACTTTGTGTGGGATGTGCCAATGTAAGGGGCATAGATATGAGCATTACGACGAAGTGAAGTGAAACGACTAGAAGCATTTTAAATGTGAATATGGAGAAGAATGGAGCGTGCGAAATGGACTGACAGAATGAGTGGGTGAAGGAAGAATAGTGCTGAAACAGATCAGGAAAGAAAAAAGAAATTGGCTGGGTCACTGGCTGAGAAGAAACTGCTTACTGAAGGATGTACTGAAAGCAGTGGTGAACAGTAGAAAATTTTGATTAAATTATGGTTTATTTAACGACGCTCGCAACTGCAGAGATTATATCAGCTCCGCCGGTGTGCCGGAATTTTGTTCCGCAGGAGTTCTTTTACATACCAGTAAATGTACTGACATGAGTCTGTCGCATTTAAACACACTTAAATGCCATCTACCTCGGCCGCGATTGAACCCGCAACCTCGAGCATAGAAGGCCAGCGCTATACCAACTACGCTACTGAGGGCGACCAGTTGATATATAACATTAAGATATAGGTTATGGATCATATGCAGAGACTCAGAGAAGAGCGGAAAATAGGGAAGATTGGAGAATGCTGGATTTGCAGTGAAGTGTCTGTCTTAGGACATTTGTGAAGGTGTGTACACCGCGCACCTCTTAGCTTTACAAACCACTCACTATTGCTGGTGTAGTGTGGATTTGTACGAAACCGGTCTCGCACCCCGCATGCGTCGTTTCTTCAAAAACAAGAATTTAAAGACTTGATGGAACGCTCTCACATTTCAGTGCACCACACTGATTTCTGTCTGAGATTTAGACTCAAACATAAGCGCAGCTTAAATGATACTGACTAAACCGACCCAGTAATCATCAACCATTTTGAATTGTGAATATTTTTAATAAAAGAAATAAACTATTTCATTCAAGTGGAATAAAAAATTGACGGAGGATTACCCTATTAAAAGAGGAAAACGAAGTATCTTAGTAATGTGCTTAATAGTGTATTTTCTACTTATAATATATTTATTTTTTTAAATTGTGTTTTTGAATAATAAACAATGGTTCATTGTAGTGTATGCGATATTAGCACTCAAAGGAAAAGGGGTATTGGTAGACGACTACAAAATAATTGCAGATGGCTTTCAAACCTTCAAGCATAATATTCACGGGCGAGTTCAAAAGGGAAGCAACTCAAAATTTAAAGTTTTGAGAAAAGTGAAATTCAAAACTTCATGTTGCTGTGGAAATCCAATTAACAAAACATGATTTCAGTTTGGATTAATTTCAACCCGTGACATACTCAGAATTTTTTTAAATGGGGGAGGCGTTATTAAAACTGTTTACAATTTGCATATCGCTATTTATATTTTGTGTATTATTATTATTATTATTATCATCATTATTATCATCATCATCATCATCATCATCATCATCAGCAGCAGCAGCAGCAATTGATTTTGCACAGAGGGATGTGAAACTAGTACCAGGAAGAACGTTAGCGACAACGTCGTCAGGCCGCGGCTACAAAGAAACATTTGAAAATGTAAAATTTTCACTATCTTTGCGAGAATCACTACTGGTACACGACTTTTTTTGTTTAAAAAAGTTGTAAAATTGAGCTTTATCAAAGAACCCAAAACGATAATATGAAGTTTATATTATAAATATTAACTGTCAAATGCACGAAACGTTAAACGAACGTTTCACAATTAAGTCAGAACTCTAACGAACGGGTGAATTCCGCTCTTAAATAGAGTGTAAAGTCGGCAGTACACAATATTTAACATCTGCACTACAGGATTGTCAAAACAACCTTTTCAATTTCATATTGTGTCAGCTTCATTTTATTACAAGGTTGGTACGAGGCGGTAGGTCTCTCTCTATAAAAAAGATAGCATTATTATAATTTGAATATGCCGTAGTACCTAGGACTGGGATTATATTGAAGGAAAGGTAGGAAGACTATGCCTTATGTCGATGTAGATTTTGTTACTCTGACAGTGAATAATGAGAGAAGGGGAAACGATTGTGGATAAAAAATACTCAAATCTAAATCTGTCCTTTTTTTTTAAGTTCAGGGGGGTTCAAACCCATTAACCCCCCCGCCTTGCGTACGCTCCTGAGTTGAACGATTGTTCGATTTTTCACAACATAAATCTTAAATATGCAGGTTTCTCAAGACTTTGGATTTTGAGTTAAACCACCTCAAAATGGGCCGTCGATATTGTTTTCCTGTTTTGACTTCCTGCACACTTTGATAAGAAACGACTTAATAATATGATATGATTACGTTTTCTATCACTGTCTTATTAAAACGCTAGAGAATTTCGTGGTAAAACTGTTAAAATAATGTTCTTTCTTTCTTTCTTTCTTTCTTTCTTTCTTTCTTTCTTTCTTTCTTTCTTTCTTTCTTTCTGTCAAGAACCTAATATGTTTAACGTAAAACATTTAAGAACAGGTTCTGCGAACTGCGACAAATTCAATAAGTGAATCGGAGGACTGCACAGTGGGACGGATTGCGATTCTAGCCGGAACAAAATCTAATATTGATAAATTCCTTTCGAATCGTTGAAAATAGCAAAATGAACGTAAATTATTATGACATTTGATGAAATATTTGTATGAGAATTATTATTTTATTATAGAATGCCTATTTATTAAAAAAGAATTGCACAGTAATAGAAATTGCATACAACTCATGCAAATAAAAAATTAAAATAAACCGAAATTATTTTACAGACTACTATGAAGAGAAAAATAATATATGTAGTATATTTTATGACTCCTGTTTAGAAATCTGAAGCGTCTATTGTACCTCCAGAAGTGTCGGATCTGCTAGCGCTACTGTCGTCCTCATCTTGGGGTTGCAGTTGAGCAGTGCTGTTGTTGGCACTCGCAGCTGGTACTTGCAGCAGTTTAATTACCTCAACTTATAGTTTTGATTTTCTTGTACAGTAGAACCCCGATTATCCGTCACCCTATTAACCGACTGGCGGATTATCCGACTGTCTTTCTCGCTCTTTTTTACTTCTTCATAAATAAATAACTTACATGAAGATCTGTGTTGTACATAATATTAGTAGGTTCTACATATGTCTTTGCTAGAGAGTGTTACTACAAGCCTTCATCGTTATATAACATTGTCTGCTGTTCGAATTGGCGTTCTATAATATACGAGTAATTTGTAGGCCTATATAAAATGTCTTCCACGAGTGTTAACAGAAAATGTGTTGTGCTAACAATCGAAGAAAAATGGAAATAATTTAATGGGTTGAGAAAGAGAAACTGTGGCTCATCTTGCGGCAGAATACGAGATTGGAGTTACAACTGCGCGAATTAATAGAAAAGAACAAGGGTAAAGTGTAAAAAGTATGTAAATCTACAACATGAGGGCTCATTTATTCCTATCTTTCCTGAGACAGTCATTACAAAAAGCTTTCTTCTCCCTTAAAAACCCGCACTTGACAACCAGTCTTAAATTAGTGAACTTCTGATCCACTACATAGAGAGTTAAATACAAGACAATGGCAGAAATTACAAAATCTTTCATGGTACGGATTATCCGATTTTTTCGATTAACCGTTCAGTCCATCCCCTTCATTACCACGGATAATAGAAGTTCTACCACAGTCTACTATATACAGTCGCGAAGCTCAATATGTAGTAAAAATGCAAACAGGGGTAGTTGCCCACCACTAGGATCGCTACTATCGCCTCATCATCGCAGATCTCTCTCCTAGCAGCCGACAAAATATGTTACACTTTCGTTGTCGTGTTCTTTTGGAAAAATTAACACCTTCCTTCCATTATTGAAATATTAAATGCATAAAGTTAATTTATTATTTTAATGAAGTATATTAAATTCCACCATTAACTCGAAGATACCTGCAAGAAATAAGTTAATATAATTTTTGTTTGTGCAGAACGGACTGAAATTTACTATAATAGCTTCACTCATTCAAGATTATAGCGATAATTAACTGTGAATTGAAACCAATAAATATTAATTTGCATTTCGCTTTACAACAATAATAATGGAAATATGAATTAATGGAGTAACTTACGTGTACCGGTACTTGTAGTGTAGGCTTACGTAGTTAACAAAATGGGATGAGGTTAAGCAATAATAATCACACCAGAATTGGAAATAAAACGTGATCAATACATTTTATTGTAACAGACTTTTCCTACGTCTCTAGTAAAGCAACAAATAAAAATAACAACAAAATTAACAGCTATAATTAAAAACATATCCTTTGAAGAAAAAATTAGGCCTAAGCAATAATAATCCCACCAGAATTGAAAATAAAACGTGATCAGTGAAGTTCATTAAAACAAATTTAATGTTTCTACGTCTTTAGTAAAATAACACATAAAAATAATAACAAAATTAATAGCTACAATTAAAAATATATCCTCTGAAAAAAAGTAGACCTAATCTTTATTTCTCTGGAAATTTAGCAGCCTAAGTGACAGAACTTTGACCGGTATCTAATGTCCTTTCGGTTAGACTGAAACATTTCATTGTGAAATTTAAGAATATAATGTATTCTAACAGTCACAAAGAACTTCAAATTAACAGTTTTGTTTCTGCACAGCATTCTTGTGGAAACCCAGGAACCTTTCTGAATCTTTCGGAAATCGGAAAAAGGATAACTCTGGCCTCTTTCTCTTACTGTTGCTACAATTTATAGCACTACAAACGTCTCCTCCTTGTCCCATATTATTATTCCAATTATTATATTTTAGCCATTAACATTTTCATTATAACCAATAACGAACATTTCACAAGCATCAATGTGAAATACGCAACGAGCTAGCACTCGATAGAAATACGACACATTCCAAAGTCGACCATGGGCAGTCTATTGTTTCTAGTTGCTAACCGCTTGGAGCGCTTTATCACGAGATTTGCAAAAAACACCTTAAGCTTCGCGACTGTATATAGTAGACTGTGGTTCTACTGTATTTGGATGTCGATTGACCTGGGATATGATGGGATCAAAAGATACTAACAACATGTGTAGGACATCTAAGTTTCTCTGACAAGTACACTTCGTAGCGTGGTCTAACCTGTACTTTTGTAAATGTTTGTGTCTTGCCTCTTGAGCATCTTCAGATAACATCCCAATAGGAAGTATCGCAGTTTCTGCAATTTTTCCTCCATGTATCAGTATTTTATGCACGCTGGATGGCATGTATTACCATGGATATATCTATTGTACATATAAATGGGCTGCATCATTGGTGTAGATCTCAAACGCTTTAATATATTGTATATTGAATGTCCACATGAAATGGTGCATAAAATTACAGAAAATCTGTGAATAAGGTCTTACTAATGCCCGTTATATTGGCTGTAATTTGTAGGTTTTCAAAAAAACCAACGTGGTATAATGTCATCATTTGGTGTCCCAGGGCCACCAGATTTCGGTTTGTCAATAAGAAGACCTAATTGAGAGCGAAATCCAGAAATAATCCCCTGTTTTCTAGCTTCAAAAATATCCTTGTTGTTGCCTCTGACCTGCCAAGAACAATGTTTTTTAGAAAATAATCCTTTTACGGTGACACTGCATCCAATGTCTGTTAAAATAACTTCGAATATTTATCAAAATAGTATGAATGCACTTCTCACTATTAGAATCACATGTTTCAATACATAATTTGTTCAAAACATATCTATATAGTTCATCCAAGTCGCCACTTTTATTGGCAAGTATTGGAAATAGATCACGGCGCGAAATCACCGGTAGCGGTTCTGAGTCTGAAAAAAATTAACCACATGCAGAGCGGTCAGTAGGAGCAAATGAAACTACGTTAGTCTTAAAATGCACACTTAAACCTACATTCTGACATAAAAATAAATGTGACTCTGTGTGACTCTGCTGTTATAAGTCAACGTTTACTTTGATAAATAGTTTTAAAAAATCGCATTTCCCGCCGTTAAGTTAACATGCCGTTTCTAAAAATTCAAAGTTATTATGAACATCAAATTTACGTAATAATTATCTACCAACCTTGTTCTTCATTTTCCATTTCAGAATCACGAAATGTTTCACTCCCAGAACACAGAAAAAAGCTTGCTTCTTACACTATTTCAGCGTGGTTGAGCAATAAAACTGGTTATGGAGTGGAATCCTCGTCAACATCATTGTGTGACGTCCGTATGTTTAGTGTCAAAGCTTCTTTCTCATAGATAAGCATTCTGTGATTCATTAGCAACAATTTGAGGTAGGAAACGCATAAAAATGAGAACATGTGAAAATTGATTATGTTCCGGCTAGAATCGCAATCCGACCCACTGTGGACTGGTGAGAATGACACCACTGGATAAAACCCTATTCGCTACCAGTCATCGTGTCCTCCTTTCCGAAGGTCGATTCCAAATATGCCTCCATTCGTCTCTATCTTTCCAAGCTTTATTCCTCTTTATTTTATTTTTTTAGTTATTTAACGACGCTGTATCAACCACAAGGTTATTTAGCGTCGATGAGATTGGTGATAGCGAGATGGTATTTGCGAGATAAGGCCGAGGATTCGCCATAGATTACCTGGCATTCACATTACGGTTGGGGAAAACCTCGGAGAAAACCCAACCAAGTAATCAGCCCAAGCGGGGATCGAACCTGCGCCCGAGCGCAACTTCAGACCGGCAGGCAACCCCCTTAACTGACTGAGCCACGCCGGTGGCCTTTTCCTGTTTATTTCATCCCACTTGTGTCCCTGTTCTTTTAAGTTCTTCTGAATTTGATCCATCCATCTTTCCCGTGGTCTTCCCATTGGTCGTCTTCCTTTCACTTTTAAATTTAATATTCTCTTTGAAAACTTTCCCTGTCCATTCTTTTAAGGTGTCCAAACCATTTTAAGCTCTTATTTTCTAATTTCGGAGGCGTACTTGTACCAATAATAATTCAAATGCAGTAGCAGACGGTGGGTTTGAAAGTTGAGGAAGCCAAGACGTGAATGATGAGAATATAAAAATATAAGGCCTGTGACGTCCTCATACCCAGTGCAGAATTTATAGATTTTAAGAAATTAAAATTAGGTTTTCCGATTTATGTTTTAGGATTTTAAATCTTATGTTTAGGAATTTACATGATTTTAGGGGGAAAAAAAATAAATATAAACAACATACTGTTAATATTTTACAACGGCCTGGTAAAGATTGCCACTCTTTGGGACACATTAAGTCCTAACCTATGAATTAGGTCTTTTTAGGCCATATTACATTTAATAATGTTATTCTCTGCTACATAAAACGAACAAGAAAAACAATATTTCGAGAGTAACGAGATAGCAACAAAATTGATTCGAACCTAAGAATCCGGGTCTTGCTCATTACTATTACATAGCCTAATTTTACAGCAAATTAACTGGACGTTTCTCTTTCTTCGCAAACCGATCAAATAGGCCACAACATACTGAATAACTTCTACTACAAGAAGCTAGAGACAAATCTGCATTTGTTTCTAAACTCTCGATATATTTAAAATACTGTATAAGTAAATACATCTCGTAACACAAAAGAATAAAGTAACAAGAGCACCCGCAAACAAGAGAAAATCTAACAACATAAATGAAAACTTTTACGCAGGGAGAGAAAACTAACAACACGTTACTCAATTTTCTAAAACCAAGAAGAGAGAAAGAGAGAGAGACAGCTTCCGAATACAGCCGAAACTGGCCGTGACTAGGACGTCTGCAAATCGGCTCCCTTCGCGCGTTATAATCAAGTTTAAACACTCTTCTAACCAGCTATCTTATTGGTTGAACTGATGTTGTCATGGTTACCGGGGAGTAGCGTCATGCAGCCGACTCCTCTCTCCCGCTCTCACATAGACACTGCTGGCTGCTTGATGTCGACTATACAGAGTCCGTGGATATACCAGAGTAGCGCAATCACCCAGTCGGCCGCCATTGTTATTCCTTTCCAACACGCGTGGGATAGGAATATTTAAAGTAAAACTCAGATATTTTTAATTTGAAGGGCGAAAACTTCTAAAGGATCTTCTTACAGTTTAGAACATTATTGTCAGTCAACATACCAATGTATAAAAACTCCATTTAATAATTATTATAGCATAAATACGCATTTAAGTGTTCAATACACTCCTTCAGAAACATCACAGTTATAGGTATTACAACAACATGAACTTAATAAATTACAAGTAACAAATGAAAACAACAATGTTGCAAATAAAATGACAATAATCTAAACATTTCCAACTGCATTCCTCGTGCAAACTCTCCGGCTTCCGCATATAAGGGGACACTATACTGAAATTAGTTTTAAGAGTTTACAATAGCGGAATCAATAACTACCACACTTCCGAAGCTAGATTCACCAAGTTTTGATCACTGGTGTATCTGCTTAATAGTAACAAATATATGAAATTTCATCCGCTTATGATAAGTGATTTGCATTCCATTAATACTTTATTGAAATATTGAACCGCTTTATATAAAAAGTCGCTTGCATTACAATTGACATTATTGACATTCACTTATATGGATCCTTACATACATGGAATCAAAGCTTACTATAGGGTTTTGCTGTAAAATTAATCAGTAAATTACTAGAATTTTTTATTATAAAATAAAAAATAAAATGAATAGCCATAAAAATTCCTACTAATTTACCCATTCACTGTACAGAAAATTCCAATAGTAATGTTTGTTCCAATATATATAAAGAATCATATAAGTGAATATCAATTAAAAATAATGTAAATTGTGGCGCAAGGGACTTTTTATATAAAGTAACACAATATTTTATTAAGTCATTAATAAAATGCAAACCACTTACCATAGACGGACAAAATTTTGTACATGTGTTATTATTAACCAGATATACTAGTGATAAACATTTTGTGAATTTAGCTTTAAAAATATGGAAGTTAGTAATTTCAGTACCGGTATAGACTAATGTCCCAAAGGATACACTGATGTGAGATTTGGTCAAAAAAATCGTTTCTTTGTTTTCATCTTTAAAAATTTGTTTGTGGTCTAAAGATGCCCTTTTCATGGCCATACGACCGGTCTGTCAGCTTTTTAGAGTCACATTTTTGAAAGGCTGAGGGCTCTGACTGTTAATTTAAATGCTCCGTCCACGCCCTCCACTCTGAATTCTGCGACCATTTTGGAAATTACGCTGCATTTCGTACATTATTTATTATATTAGATTTCCGATTGATCTTCTCGACTTCTCGAAATATTTCTTCATACTGTAGAATCCAACAGATGTTAGGCCTACTTCAAAGGCTGCTTTCCTTTGAAAGATATTCAGTTACAAAGGAGAGCACAACTCTTGTCTAAAGGAAAATTGCACTTGTTGCTAATAGCAACGAGTTAGAAAGAGAGAGATTCTTCTCTTTCTAACTCGTTGGCTAATAGCCATAACAACGTGTTTTCCATGCTTGGGTTTTGTTTGTGATACAAGAAATATTTGCAAGTTTCTAACAGTTTTATTATTAGTGTTATAATACCGTCTACAGTCTATAGTGATAGTGATTTGTAAATAATATTTATCTAGTATAGCGTTTTCATAAGTTTACATAGATTTTTTTTCAGTCGTCATTTTTATTTACTAGTGTAGGTTAGGTGTGCACAATGGTAGTGTATATAAGGGTAAGTTCTGCATATAATATGCTAGGTCTATAGGCTAAGTTTCAAAATGCCTAGAAAATAAAAAAGACGGAGACCTGATTCATTATTATCAGCCCAAACTTTGAAGTCAATTTTCTCCACTTTAATTTTCTGTAAATTTGCATTGCTATAAATGCTGCTCTTTCTACAGATTATGACTACATGCATGATTTTTTGTAAATGTTTTTGAATATGTTTTTAACAAAATTTACCATCAGGATTATACCCAACACTCATATTTTTTGTTGTTGTTTAGTCAACTGTCCGAAGACAGGTTTGAACCTCATAAGTAACACCAAAAAGGCATCACTCATGAGACAACTAGGCCAGGAGATAATGGGGTAGGGTGGCCAGTTCCTTTCTCCCTCCAATGCATACTTCGCCTATTAGCTACATATTCCACTAATCAGACTTAAGATGCATACAATCAATTTTTCTTCCTCTGACGCATATCGTCAAGTGAGATGTACTGCCTGATTATATATATATTTTTTTTTTTAATATTTTTAATTATTTTTTAGTAAAATAAAAAGGAAAATTGTATAGTAAGTTTTGTTTCTGAAGGTCTGATACGTATCTAGACAAAAATTCTGGACAAAATGTTGTAATTTTTGAAAACCTTAATTTACACAATTTAAAATTTAAAATAAAAAAGTACAAAATTTCATAGATCTACCTAGAATAGTTTAGAAAATTGAAATTTCACATCAGTCTAACCTTAATAGGGTTTCTAGTTTCTACGGTCTTTGTATTTTCCAATCGAGCCAAACAATACAATCTTGTCTCAAGAATGAATTTAGAACTTCACAAATATATTATGTCATTCTTGCAAATAGCAAATAGGATTAAATTCAGAAATTCTTGACTTGAAAGGGAGAAGATGGTAAAAATTTGACACCGATCCTTATTGGTACGTGATTTTCATTTGTTGCTGAAGCAACTTGAATTCTAGATTATTTTTATAAAAATATTTTGGGGCCCAAATTTTGAAAAAAATAAATATCAAAATACAGTCATTCATTAATCTCACAATGTATGCTCGCTTAGGTAGCGGATCGTTCCTTTTCATATTTATAGTCACTTCTTTCCTTTTTCCTTATTTCTTTCACCTTGTCACAGAGAAAACAAATGTGCGCTTTTTTCATTTCTCTGTGAACAGTTCTGAACACAGCAGCACTGCATTTTTTCGCATTTAAATTACATTCTTTCCCTATACAACTGTATACTGCATAGCGCGCGCTGGACTATCAATGGCGGATTTGTCGGCATTTGCCGGCTCAAACAATTGCGGTACTCTGGATATCCACGGACTCTGGAGTATACAGGTTACAGCGCTATCTGTTATTTTTCAGTACGAATTATTTGTACTATGTACAGTATAGCGAGCGGGCATCACCAACAGAATGTGGTCGGCTTTACGTAACTTACATCTTAGTCGTAGTGAATAATAAAATTAATATAAATGGAAAAATGTTCGTCATTTGCTGTAACTTGTCTGTGATCTTAATTCAGCTGGAATTATTACTGCCATATTGGGTTCGATCCCCGGTGGTGACAGGATTTTTTCTCGTTGCCAAACTTTCAGAACGGCCCCGAGGTTCACTCAGCCTCCTATAAAATTGAGTACCGGGTCTTTCCCGGGGGTAAAAGGCGGTCAGAGCGTGGTGCCGACCACACCACCTCATTCTAGTGCCGAGGTCATGGAAAGCATGGGGCTCTATCTCCATGCCCCCCAAGTGCCTTCATGGCATGTTACGGGGATACCTTTACCTTTTTTTATTGTGTTCTGGTAAAATATTAGGGGAGGCTCGGCCTCCCTTGCCTACCCTGAAAATCCGCCACTGTTCAAATGTCCTGAACTTGTGCATAGCTGAAAGCGCCACTACTTCAGAATATAAACAATTAGCTACTGTACCTTCCCATGTATCATTTAGGCCATCTTCGAAGGATGTATGGTGCTGGGTGTGGAACCTCCATTCGTTATATGCGTAGTCCTCGGAGTCGTCGCTCCCGCTGCTTTCTGTTGTTTCTTCATATCCATCTAAAAGACAACGTAATTCTGTGTTGAAATCTTCATAATACACTGTTTGATGACTACGAAGAGGATAAATAGGTATAGCTTATTTTATTTCATGGAGTGCAGTTTCATAGAAGGACTTTGCCGACAGACCTTCTACTGCCCACTATCATAAATAAATGTCTTGCTGACGGAAATCTTATCTTCTCTTGTTAGTAACCAATCACAACCCTCGTTCAGAAGAATTGATAGGCTCCCGTCAAATCCACGTGGAGGCAGAGTTGTCGCATCTTTTCCGAATTCCAAGAATCCCGTCAGTCTCACTGTCTCTTTTCGAGGGTCACCAGGATTTTGGCATCTGTGCAATGTTAGGACGAGAGGACAGGATGGAATTGTCAGAGGTGTTTGTGTAGGAAGTCATAAATCTGTAAGTGGGTGTTCAAAGGAGCCACCGAACTGCACTCCTTGAAATAAAATGGAGTATACTGTCACTTTTAAATTTAATATTCTCATTGACAGACTTGCCCTGTCCATTCTTTTAAGGTGTCCAAACCATTGTAAGCTCTTATTTTCTAATTTCCGAGCCATACTTGTACCAATAATAATTCAAATCTCCTGAACTTGTGCATAGCTGAAAGCGCCACTACTTCAGGATATAAACAATTAGCTACTTACCTTCTATTTGATAACGTTGTCTTTGCTCCAACTCATTAATCGCTCTCATTTTCAGCACCCATGCTCTGACGTTTCTGTTAAATGTCGCCAAAGGGTCATACTCGTTGTTCTCGTTGTCCTCTTCAGTGTGTGCGGTAGCCGTTGTCTCAGGAAATTCACTGGATGTTTCTTGTTCAGCTAGAAGACAATGTAATTCTGAGTTGAAACCTTCATAATACACTGTTTGCTAACTATGAAAAGGATAAATAGGTATAGTCCGGATCAGCTTACTTCAAACCCTAAGGGTGAAACCTAACCATTTTCCCCCCATTACTACATATGCTAGTGAATTATGGTGATTTTCTAGTTTGGAGGTTGAATTTTCTTTTGCCAACTTCGTTTCGAATTTCGATACTAACAAATACTACAAATGATAGTGATTTTGTAACTGGTATGTTGGCAGCTGAGACAACTATCTACAATATTTCTCTGTACTGGAGTTCGATGAAATTAAAATTGTGCTAGATTTCTGAGTCTGTTACTGGAAGCTAGTGAAATTTGAACATACTAATAATTAATTAATATCAGTATTAATATTAATACATATTAGTTATTTTATGTGTTGCGTTTTGGTTATAATTCAAGATTATAGTCAGGTAAGTTTTCGAAGTTAGTACTAATAATTTTCACGTGGTCAAACAAAATATATTTTTAGGTTAGGTCTCGTGAGCCAATTGTTTAGGCAAACTAATGAATTTCGTATTTGCCAGGCAAAATACTTCCCATATAGGTTGCCTATGAAAATATGTTACAAAATATTGTATTATTTATAATAACCTTCCATCATAAAGTATGGTAAGTACATAAGTAATTTAGTACGTAGGATCGTGTGATATCTGATAACAGTTGGCAACACTGACAAGACGGCAATATTTGCTGTTTAGGAACTGTTCTTATGTGACCCTCACTATACTGTCCGGCCGAATGGTTATGTTGCATCCCGGTTTGCACCACTCGTTTCTCCTGTCCTCTCTGAAAGGGCTAGTGCCTGAGTTGTTAGGCTCTTTTCTGCAAATATTTTCTGTACGGGACTGGAAGTTTGCGCAGCATTATACAGCTACTTAAAGTAATTAAAAAAAAAAAAAGGTCCTAGTAAGTAAGTAAAGGTCATGTGATTTCCCCCGTTTTGACGACCATGTGACAACCACTCGGATGGACAATAGCATGACAACATGTACGTCAGCAAACTGTTAACAGTAAGTGAATTATAAAAATAAAGTCTGAAAAGAAATCAAAAGATGAAGCACATATCTACGGTTACTTCTAATATAGTTATAACCTCAAAGAAAAATAAATTCAGGGAGCTGAAATAAAGAAAGTTTAGACTTTAATTACAATTAATTGTTAATAGTATTGATGGAGATGAACGAATCAAATACCTTGGGATTAATTTTTCTGATGAAATTAAGTTTGACATTGCCAAAGTAATCAATAATTTAAATAATAAGATCCAAGCTTTAACATCTACTTATCTTCTGAAACCAGAACAAAAACTCAATGTTTTAATTATGTATATTTGGCCTATACTTGTTTATCCTCTTCAAAATGCTCCCCTTCACCAGCTTTCTGACTGGTTTCTCGAAGATGTGGATAAGTTAATTAAAAGTTCGGTGAAGGAAATTTTATGTTTGCCAGGAGACACGCCCGACGCGATGTTGTACACCGAACGTAAATATAAGGGTTAAGCCTTTTCAAAGCTCAATGGGAAGCATATTTACAGCATCTCAATATTTGCAACACATTATTGAGAACCTCGAATCCTCTTGTCGTTTCTACAAGGAACATAGCAGCAGAAAAGAAAGTATGTTCCAGGAAGTTAAAAATTCCACCTGAAGATCTGGATATAAGTAACATCAATGTCCATAAACTACGACAAAATCTTAGGAAACAAGAGTACGACAAATGGTGTGCGCTTCCACATAAAGGAAAAGGTGTTATTTTATTTCAAGAATATACTCCCGGAAATAAATGGATTTTTTCTAAGGAGGGTCTATCTTCCTCTGAATGGCGGGACGCAGTTAAGATGAATGCTAACGTAGCACCAGTGAGAAGTCTTCATGGGAGATCCTTGGACGGTTTCCGTTGCAGATACTGCAACGAGATTGAAACCTTAGCACACGTCCTAGGATCCTGTCAGCATGGAGAACTCCTGAGAAATTCACGCCATCATAACATCCGAAAACTAATAGCACAAGCCCTTAGAAACAAATCCTTCGAGGTCCATGAAGAGGTGCACTGCGTTGCGTCTGAAGGCGGCGGAATTAGAAGAGCGGACGTCGTGGCTCTAGAGAAGACTAATAGTAAAGGCTTTATACTGGACCCAACTGTTAGATTTGAGATGAGCCAGACCCAACCATCCGAGGTCAACAAAGAAAAACAACAAATTTATGAGCCTACTATTCCGTATTTTCGAGAAAAATATCAGATGGAAGGCACCTGGGAAGTACATGGTTTAATGATCGGAGCGAGGGGCACCATCCCACGATCAACTGTAAACACTATCAAAACATTTGGAATCCATGACATCATTCCAAAAATAATTACTTCAACCATTAAAGGGTCTGTGGCAATTCTGAAAAATCATTTATACGGAATATCATAATAACCCCCCCCCTTTTCTATTCGTTAATGTGTGATTGTTACAAATATATGTACAAATTTCTTATTTCTTAAACTTAAGCTCCTAGTTCACATTTAAATTTGGCTCATCTATCTTACTGTAATCATTACTATTCTTATATGTGTGTTATTCTGTGTTTTTGGCAACCCAGGATGCCTGGGCAGACTATTTCTTGAAATAAATTATATATATCCATATTCTTTTATTTACAGATGGCTCCTAAATGTTGTATGTCTATGTGTACCAGCAATTACCAGAGTGCTATAAATGAGTGTTATGTTACAGTTCTCAAATTTCCAACTGAAAAGGATAAGTTATGTGGCTAGAAGCTACTCGTATACCACGAATGTCTTCACGTTAACAAAGCATTCAGTTGTGTTTATTAAACACTTAGGAGTAAACGAATTAGAGACGGATCTTTATTTAGTCGTATCCGCTATTATAATAACATCACCATGGCATACAAGAAACAATAAAAATTCCAAGAAAGAAAATAATAAGCTCATTTTTAAAGTAGATCCATTGAGAGATAGTAGTATTCAATGGTTTTATGAATGTAAACGACATTTCATACAAGTTGAGAGGATGCGAAGGCATTTCTTTCCCCTTCTACTTGCCCTGAGTCCGTCAGTGACAGACTGGTAGCTGTTACCTCTTATACTTGCACCCCTCAAGCTGTACACACTAGCAAATAAAACATTAAATATAGTACATAAGTGCATATAAAATACAGTGTCACAGTTATTTGACAATTACTTGTTACAGTATATTTTAGTATCGTTCTTACAATATTTTCAACTAATAATTAATTAGGTTAAGGAATGTTAGTTTGTATTATGAAGTCAGGGGAAGCGACACAGTGCAGATTTTCCCAATGTGTATGCTGTAGATTAGCAACTAGCGGTGGAGAAAACATTTATCTTCTATTATCAGTATAGTTCGCACCAGGGATTTTGGCAGATGGATTTTCTTAATGTGAACTGGAGAGCGAGTTCCTCACCGCTGCAAGATCGGCTGTTATCTCTGTCGCAGTGGAATGGGTAGGACTTAAGAGTAAACATGCACGTCCGAGTATTTATGCACTCTGGACAGTCACCTCCAAAACCTAACAAATATTACAGTAGTCTATATGTGTCTTTGGTATTCCCAAGAAACTTGTTCGATTAATTAAAATGTGTCTCAATGAAACTTACAGCAGAGTCCGTATAGGCCAGTTTCTATCTGATGCTTTTCCAATTCACTGCGGGCTAAAGCAAGGAGATGCACTATCACCTTTACTTTTTAACTTCGCTCTAGAATATGCCATTAGGAAAGTTCAGGATAACAGAGAGGGTTTGTAATTGAACGGGTTACATCAGCTTTTTGTCTATGCGGATGACGTGAATATGTTAGGAAAAGTCGACCTGGTTGGCGAGTTGGTATAGCGCTGGCCTTCTATGCCCAAGGTTGCGGGTTCGATCCCGGGCTAGGTCGATGGCATTTAAGTGTGCTTAAATGCGACAGGCTCATGTCAGTAGATTTACTGGCATGTAAAAGAACTCCTGCGGGACAAAATTCCGGCACATCCGGCGACGCTGATATAACCTCTGCAGTTGCGAGCGTCGTTAAATAAACCATAACATCTTTTTTTTTGTTAGGAAAAACTCCACAAACGATTAGGGAAAACACGGAAATTTTACTTGAAGCAAATAAAGCGATAGGTTTGGTAGTAAATCCCGAAAAGACAAAGTATATGATTATGTCTCGTGACCAGAATATTGTACGAAATGGAAATATAATCTGTTATAATATGGAAATATATATGTATATGGAAATATGTTAATCCTTAGTCAATAGATAAGACTGAGTTTTACGAAATACGAACATTAAGGGATGGAAAATGGGAAGCAGTAATGATCAAAATAATTATACCGATTTATTTTTTTTTAACCAGCAGACGTGCAAAGATTCACTCATAAAATTGGGTTAGACTATTCATCTCATCATCTCTCAAAATTGTTTCTAAAATGTATAAGGAAAGTAAAAAAATTCAATTTCATGTAGGCTATTCCCTTGAAATAACTTCAGGTTTTTTTTTTTTTTTTTTTTTTTTTAACTTCCGAGCAGAGACGAGAGAGAAAGAAGTCGACGATTTTAAAAATTCACTAAACTATATTTAACTACAGACGTAAAATTTAAAATCAAGATTACTCTCTACAATATTGGTTAAACATTCTTAGATTTCTTAAATACCATAGCCTAAGGTACTGATGAAAAGGGAGAAGGGAGTGAGAAATCTCATGTCATCCGATCTCGATGAAAGTCGATATCTGGGGATCTTTGCGATCACAGAATACGTATAAGGTATTATTTAGTCCGACTTTGTCCCTAAAGTGGTGGAGTGGGAAAAAATGGGTGAAAAATGAAATAGATGTCTTAGGGGTTTTCGAGACGAAAATTACGAATAATACAATTTGTGCGAATTCAATATGGCAGTTTCAGCACTATGAATTATATTTAATCCTTATACTGCTTGTTTGAGGCTTGAAAGTAATGTAGTTTTCCCTAAGATAGGTTACTAGCCTTATCGTTAGGTAGTCCAGTAGTGGGGCTGCCACTTTTAGCCTCTGGACAGGCTTGTAATGCAGCATTTCCTCTGCATTTGATGAAACAGTTATAACTCAAATATCACAGGCAGCCACGGAGAGCATCGGAAAATATAAGGCTTTCACACAAAAGAAAAAATTAAGATCTTGGGATGATGAAATTAAGGAGATCATAAAAAATAAAAATATAGCTTATAGAAAATACCTTCAAACAAAATCCGTTAATGATGAAATAGATTATAAACATAAAAGGGCGATAGCTAACAGAGAAATTAGAAAACGACACAGGCAATCATGGAAAGAGTTTATATCTTTTTTAGAAACTGACATTTATAAAATGAAACCCAATACATATAAAATTTTAAAATACATGAACAGAGACATAAAGGAATCCGCCAAGATAAACCCTTGCCCCAAAATAGAAACATTCCTAGACTTTTACAAAAACTTATGGAACAATCCTACTTTTGATTCAAAATTCTGGGACACAAAAAACCCAGATGAACAATGCATTACAAAAGAAGAACTACAAGAAGCATTAAAGAAGACGAAAAATAGTAAATCACCTGGAGAAGATAACCTAAATTCAGAATTGTATAAATATGCAGGAGATCTATTTCAAGAAAGATTACTAAGATTTCTAAACAGAATATATCTGACTGCCACTTTACCGGAAGAATGGAAAAATAGTGTAATTATTCCCATATATAAAACAGGAGATAAACAGAATGTTGAAAACTATAGAGGGATTAGTATCCTCAACACATGTTATAAGATATTTAGTTACTTACTTACTTACAAATGGCTTTTAAGGAACCCGAAGGTTCATTGCCGCCCTCACATAAGCCCGCCATCGGTCCCTATCCTGTGCAAGATTAAGCCAGTCTCTATCATCATACCCCACCTCCCTCAAATCCATTTTAATATTATCCTCCCATCTACGTCTCGGCCTCCCTAAAGGTCTTTTTCCCTCCGGTCTCCCAACTAACACTCTATATGCATTTCTGGATTCGCCCATACGTGCTACATGCCCTGCCCATCTCAAACGTCTGGATTTCAAGTTCCTAATTATGTCAGGTGAAGAATACAATGCGTGCAGTATAGGATATAAGTATACAGTATAAGATATTTAGTAGGATTTTAAATGAAAAATTAAAAAAACATGCTGAAACTTTCCTTCTGGAGTGTCAAAATGGCTTTAGAAAAGGAAGATCATGTGTAGATCCATTATTTAGTATCAAACTATTGTTGGAAAAAAGAAGAGAATTTAATTTAGAAACCCATATAGCTTTTATTGATTTTGTGAAAGCTTTTGATAAAGTCCGAAGAGACCTTTTATTCGACATATTACAAGAAAAAAATATTCCAAATTTGCTATTCCAAAATATAATAGAAATCTACACGGACAGCAAAATAAGTGTCAAAATAAATAACTGTATATCCGAAAGAAAATTAGTTAATAATGGAGTTCGACAAGGTTGTCCACTATCACCAACTTTATTTAATATTTATATAAATGAAATTATTTTAAAATGGAACCAAATCTACACATCAGGAATCAAAATAACCAGTGCTCTAACATTAAATACCTTACTCTATGCCGATGATCAAGTCATAATTTCCAATTCAGAGGATAATTTACAAAGAGGATTGTATACATTAAATGAAATATTAAAAGATTTTGGGATGGAAATTTCAGCACAAAAATCAAAAGTAATGGCATTTTTAGGACAAGACCCAGTGAGAAGTAAGATAATACACAATAACCAATGCCTCGAACAAGTGCAAAATTTCAATTATCTGGGTTGTGAAATATCTTATCAAAATGAAAAAGATGTGAACAAGAAAATTACCAAATTTACACAAATTCTAGGAATAATAAACAATACATTAAAAGCTAAATTAGTACAAAAATCTACAAGAATAAAAATATATAATACACTAGCATTACCCACCCTTCTATACGGAAGCGAGATTTGGACATTAAAGAAAAAAGACATGAACAGAATCAAAGCAACGGAAATGAAATTTTTCAGGAGAACAGCAGGATATACTCTTTTAGACCGAAAAAGGAATGAAGAAATTTTAGAACAATTAGAAGTAGAGTCAGTAGAAGAAAAAATCACCAGATACAAATTCAATTGGCTAGATCATGTAAGAAGAATGGAAAATTCAAGAATCCCAAAAATTATGATGCAATATAAACCTAGAGGACATCGTCGACCAGGAAGACCGTTAAGAAGACTGCTAGATGGGGCCGAAACAGGTCTACAGAGGCCTAATTCGTGAAGGATGATGATGATGATGATGAATTATATTTAAAAAAATTAAACATCGGATATCGCACAGGTAGCACATCTACAGCATTTAAGGGGGTATGTAACACCTTTCGATAGTAGGCCTATAGATTTAGTAAAATCCAAAGTGTAATTTCTACATATTCTGAATGAATGTTGTGCTGGAATTTAGTATAGTCATCAGCCAATACCTCTAGATTAATAAACAACTTTTTAGAATCCATAAAATACAGTATTTATTGTGAATGGTAATTATATTTTTCAATTGGTGCAATTTGTGCAGGGAAAATTGGTTTCTCCGATATTTTGTACGATTTCGAATATTTTAAAATGCTTTCTTCTCTGTTCTATTCACAATGTGCGCGTGAAGAATTTATTGCCCTTGTAATATCCATTACAATCCTATTTATTATACTCTTATATAAATCTAACTTCCGCAGCATGCAATTTTACCCAGTTAACCAAATTATATTTTGATTATTAAGAAGAATCGTAATTTTATTAACTTTAATTGTCGCACCACCAATATAAGATCCCTAGATTATTACTGGACAAATCTTGTATATTGATCTGGTAAGGGTAGGATTATATATATATATATATATATATATATATGCGCAATGTAATGCTTTTTCCTTTTAATTAAGAATTAATTTAATTTAGAAAATGTAGGAGACGTATTGTAAAATCATTGCGAACGGAAGTCATTTAAGTTTATTAAAGGTATTCTTTGAGTAGGTCTGTACCGTGGTGTGTTTCATAATAAGGATAATTGATATGAGCTGCTGTTATGAAAATATGAACGACTCAGAATGTTATCGCATCTCATTCTCGCAGCTTACACAAACAATATTTGCTCGCCTACTGGAAATGTCATCGAGGTCATCTGCAAAAATCGGTGCCTCCGACTATAACTTTTAATGTGCCTGTTAATATAAACAGCAATAAATTCAATATAAACGCTTAGTGTGGTCTTTCAAAATATAGGCTAGAGTACCGGTAAACACTTTCAGAAATAAAATTTGTCACTACGTAGAAAGTTAATTAGTCGAACGTTTGTAAGATGGACAGTAGCACCTTTCTCTGTGTGAGTAAAGGGGGAAGCCTATCAACCAAACTAAAATGGGGTTTAGAATAAAGGAACACTTTCAAGAAATCAAAATTTAGATAACATGGAAGAAGAATGGAAGACCTTAACAGACATTTTAAGAAAGATTGCATTTGAAAATATTGGCCTAAAAATTCTAGGCAAAAGAGAAAATGAGGGTTATGGGATGAAGATATCAAAAAGGTGATAAATGATAAAGGAGAAGGATATCTCCGATTTTTACAGTTCGTGCATAATAAAATTATGTGTATAATTTAAAATGCTAAGTCTCGTCACGAAGATGGGAGTAAGCTAAAACATCATCTGGGCACTGGATCGACATAAGAGCGCTACAACTCACTACAAAAGTATCATATCTTATCGTATCATATATCATATCATACCTATATATCGTGTCATGTCATGTCATGTCATGTCACAGCATATCAATAGTATAAGTAAAATAACCTATTAAGTCACGATTTAGTGTTTTTACAGGACAGCAAGTTAAAAGTTTCAAGATCCATTATATTGTATTATCTTTGGTTGCGTGGCTGCAAAAGGGTATCTCTCGGATACAGGGGGGAGAGCCATCAATCCTTCCCATTTAAGGCTTTAAGGAACTAACCTGGACAAATACCCAATGTCCCATCCCTACCTTCCCGTGGTGCAGCTGTTAGTAAGCATAATTTTACAAGCTGAACTAAAGGGAGGGGCTACTCATCAATTAGCACTGGTCAGCTTGATGAGTTAATGACTGAATTTGGTATAATTTTCCTCTATCCAATACCTAATTCCCTCATTACCCTTTCCTATCCAGTCCTCTGACTGAACTCTTACTTTCTTCGACCCTGACGGCATTAGAACATTCGAAGTCTAGGGGTTCATTTCATTTTCCTTCCTCCTCTTTCTACTTTTCTGTTCCTAGTGCTGACCTGCTATGGCACTAAAATCATCCTCCAGTGGCTTAAGGAGGGAAAGCTGGTGATCAACAAGATCTCCCAGCTAGGTCCAATGGACTCGTCAACCAACAGCAGGTGTGGTCCTCCAGACATTCTGGGGGTTGTGTGTGAATGAAGTAGCCACCAAAACGTTAAAATATGGTGTTCACTTAAATCGGCTACAACTTGCCATTTTCACTCTGTGCTTCAGTGGCTGGCCATGATAATATCTTTGAAAAATATTGGAGTGCAAGAGGTCAAATGACTTTATTGTCAAACGCCTGGCATTAGAAAACAACAGTAACATCTTTGGTTGCGTGAGTGAGTTGTTGAAATTTAAAGAAAACTGAACTAGAGGTGGCCTACTCTGCAGTTGTTTGTGAACTACTAACAATTCCTACAACTACTATCGGTGACTCAGGAGAAGACGAGAGCGGACTGAGGAGGAAGGATGTGAACAGATAACGTACGACAACACGTGCAATATGTGTACTGCAGTAAGCGGAAACATTAGGTCTTCTTCTGTTCAACTTAGCTTTAATTTCCATACGCATTGTTACTCATGTTTCCTGTACGAGTAATAACCTGTCTACTGGGATGCTTATCTGAGCGATGTTTATAATAATCAACAGCGATAGTCAAGAAGGTCACATTCTTTCCCCTCGTCTTCTCCTGAGTTACGGACTATACTTCCTCTCTATTCGCAAGAGGGTAAAGACATTTGTGAGAAACTCTATACGCGAAGAGCGAATGTCACGGTCGGCAGTTTTGAAAATGAAAAACCTTTTATTAAGGAACTGTCCCAACAATTTCGATTTTACGATGTCGTCATAGACGAGTTTCACAATCTAAACGGGAAGGTCATTCCGCATTTTAAATTATAGATGAGTAGTTAATTTTTTTTCTAAATGTTCATTGTATTTAGTTACTGCTTTCCTACTTTGAAATATTACTACGCGGCACTGTTGTGAACAATAACTTACCTGCAGGAGGAGCCTGAGTAGATGGTATGGTCTGCGTCACTGCATGGTTCTTTTCGATCATCTTGGTTACCTGTGTTGCTGCGTCCGTCTTCTTCTTCGTCACTGCTGTTTCTATGAGAAAAAAAAGTAATAGGCCCTTGAATATTCTAATTTCCAGATACAATAAACTGCGCATACTTAGAGACATAAAGCATAGGTCACAAGCTATCGCTAAGGGAATTATTGAAATTCGTTCTATTTCGAGTGTTGTCGTATACCGTTCTGAAATGCACTTGAGAAAATACGAAGAAATTGGATTTGTTATATAAGTGATATAAACGACCCAGTTGAGAAGGACAGAACTGAAAATTTAAAGTTTTGAGGAAACTACATTTTATAGCAATATGTTGCTGTGAGAAACCAAAGGATCGTTGAAATTACTCCAGAATTCTGTTAATAATGTTTCATATAGCTATACTATAAGTTTCAATTAATTAAAATGTCTTAAATGGATTTCAAACAGATGCGCTATCACCTTTACTTTTTAACTTTGCTCTAGAGCAGGCATGTCAAACCCCTGCACATTTTTGCACTGGTCTGTGACAGGGCTGTGCAGTACCTGTAGTAGCAGATCAGCAGATCAGCTTTTGTTTCAGTAACACAGATCAGTATCATTGAGCTGTGATTGTGAATGCGTTATGGAAAATAAAGTGAGGAGTCCACAGATATAACGAAGAAGAGAAATCACGAATCATATAACGTAACTGTTATGATGCTTTCCTCAGCCAATAGTAATTATTTTAAAATGAAAGGCTTTCATCATATCATTTAGACCTAATAGTGATGTGAGAATTTAAATCATATTAATAAAGTTCTCAAAATATGATATTCGCCTGCTCTTATTTCTTAATTAGTACTCTCACGGCAAGACAAACATGAAAATGATGTTGTTTTGGAGTCTGTACTAACACAGCCATCAATGATTAGACGACTTATAACTTTTATTTGATAAGCTGATAAGTGATGAGCAGGGAACGGATTTATATGGACTAAAAATATATGAAATATGTAAATATATATGTAGTTATTTTTACCAAAATATGGAATTAAATATGGATTTTTACCAAAATATGGAATTAAATATGGACTTAAAATTATAAAAAAATGACTATGTACGTTAAATATTGGTACATTTTAATCAAACTAAACAAAAAATATAATGGACGTACCTTATCTTCCAATGTAGTTTCAACAAAACACAATTTTTATTGTCTGTTACCATAACAATAGGTTACAAACATTTCTTTCAAGTGCTGAAAAGTGAATCTTCTTCTATTGTCTCTGAGGATAGATTTATACTGACTAAAAGAGCGTTCGACGTCACAAGAAGTAACTGGTACATAATTCAATTTCACAATGTCTGCTGGGGATAAGTCCAAGTTAATCTTCACTGTTGATTCACCACTCATCACAGCAACAACCTTTTGTAGTTCTTCATATCCAGGGTTTTTTGAAAGTACAGTGTCCACCTTAGCTCTTACTGCATCTGCAACTTTACCTCTACCACGATTCAGTTGTTCCACAGTACTATTTATAATTTCAAAACTTTCAGATAGTGAAAGGTGCCTATTTTGGAGACTTTTGAGCGTTTTTATGATGCATGAAAATGTATGCTGAATGTGAGCTAAGTCATTCTTCACACTTATGTCACAGGTAACTGTTTTCGCAGTATCAATTGAGACTGCATCTTCAGAGTCCAATGCAAGGAGAACATTGTTAATAGAGTCTATATGTTCGGCATAATATTCAACTGCTTCTAGCCATGTACCCCATCTAGTTAAAATTGGCTTTGGTGGCAATGGAATTTCAGGGTACATTTCTTTCAACACGTTAACTCTACTGGGAGCTTTGAGAAATACTTTTTTCACTGATGAAATCAACAAATCTACTTTAGGGAAATTGTCTCTGACCACTTCTGCCACACGATGAAATGCATGCGCCACACAAGTAAAATGAGTCAATTTAGGATATACAACAGATAATGCTTGTCCAGCTTTGACCATATAAGGGGCAGCATCGCTAATAAAGAATAACACATTATCGTACATAATACCCTTTGGCCACAGGATACCCATAGCTTCGTTGAACAGTTTAACTATAGTTTTGTTATTGCACTTTTCTAGAACATCACAATGTAAAAGAATTCGTTCAGAATATTGTTCACTTAACAAACCGATAACTACATTACCAACAAGTCTACCTTCTTTGTCGGGAGTCTCATCAATGGAAACCCAAATTGAACTATCTTTAATTTCATCTCTTATCTTCTGTATTGTCTCATCGTAGATGGATGGAGCATACGTCTTCCTAAGTGTTGACTCATCCGGGATTGTATGTTGAGTATATTTTTCAAGGAATTCCCTGAAGACCTTATTCTTTAGTTTGTAGAGAGGAATATCAGCAGAGATGAGAGAACGGCACAGGTCGATGTTAAACTCAGATCTTACATTCGATGTTGTTGGTTGTGTTAAAAACAATTGTCTCTGCTTGGAATTTAGTTGTTTGTTGGCCTGATGTTTACTAGTTGTAATGTGTTGTTGCACCAGGAACTTTTGTGTAGATGATACTGCACACTGACACAAATTACAAAATAATATTTTATTGTCAGTTGATAAACCATCTTCTTTAAATTCTGAAATGTAACTTGTTAGTTTTGATTTTAAATTGACTGAATGACGTACTTTTGGCATATTTACCGTCTTTATAGTATGATTTACAAAACTGAACCTATGTGTACTCTGACTGGCATTTAACTGTTGAGCTGCACAACTGAAGTCTGTTAAAAATTTTAAATTAAATTAATACAGTTTTGTAACTTACTTTCCCATTGTTGATAGGACTGCTAATTTTCAAATAACTCTGATGTTAAAGGGATTACTGAACATGTGTTTAAATCTCTATTGTTGAAATGTATTTTTAAAAGTTAATGGAATTTTGTTTTGTTTTATTGTTAAACCTAATATAATATGGACTGTTTTATATGAAATATGGAAAATATATGGAAATTAACGAAAATATGTACTAAACTCTAAAATATGGAAAAATATGGAAAATAAAAGTAGGATTTTTCAACCCTACACATTGTGAAACATAAAGATAATGCAAAATATAAATTATATTAGCTTTATAAGTAAATATGTATTTACATATAAATCCTTTCCCTGGTGATGAGAATATAGTGAGTAATACATGTCAGACTCTTGAGGTTGTAAGGGAAGGAAGAAAGCAACTATTTGTAAGGCGGAAATTTTTTCTGGATAAATAATACATAATGGCGAATTTTCCACCTCACATTACTATATTATCTAATATACTTACGTTAATAAATCTTTAAACCTGACATAAACAAAATGTCCTCGCTTCACAGCTAGTGAAGTACTCTTTTAACTCAATTCAGTAACGCTCCCAACTTGTTAATACTTGCTCTCAATGTTTTACATATAAACTATATATAAATTTAAATTCAAGCTTAATTTATCCACTTTATTATTAATAATAATAATAATAATAATAATAATAATAATAATAATAATATACAGCAAGGAAATGATTCCTGTGTAAAAGCCTCACAATGTCCTATTGCATGTAATTGGGAGTAAAATATTTTCTTTCTTAGCATTTGTGCACCAATGGTCCCAATAATGCTTGAGGAACAATGAAAGAGTATTACCTTGAAATAATCAGTACCTGCTACGTAAGATGAAATATTTTGTGTTCGTTTTTGATGTTTCGAAATTACTGCAATATTTATATTTTCTTCAAATACTGTATATAAATCATGTAAATAAATTCTTCTTTACAAACGACTGCATTGTGAATTGTAACTAAGTAAGTCTGTTGTTTCTTGTGTTACAATTATTGTCAAATATAGACACTGACAATAATTGTGTTTTTTCCTTCTGCTAAGTATGTTTATAATGTCCAAATGTCAATTTAATTGAACACTAGAAGCGCAGAATAGATTCTTGTATATGATTATGTCTCGTGACCAGAATATTGTACGAAATGGAAATATAAAAATTGGAGATTTATCCTTCGAAGAGGTGGAAAAATTCAAATATCTTGGAGCAACAGTAACAAATATAAATGACACTCGGGGGGAATTTAAACGCAGAATAAATATGGGAAATGCGTGTTATTATTCGGGTGAGAAGCTCTTATCATCCAGTCTGCTGTCCAAAAACCTGAAAGTTAGATTTTATAAAACAGTTATATTACAGGTTGTTCTGTATGGTTGTGAAACTTGGACTCTCACTCTGAGAGAGGAACATAGGTTAAGGGTATTTGAGAATAAGGTGCTTAGGAAAATATTTGGGGCTAAGCGGGATGAAGTTACAGGAGAATGGAGAAAGTTACACAACACAGAACTGCACGCATTGTATTCTTCACCTGACATAATTAGGAACTTAAAATCCTGACGTTTGAGATGGGCAGGGCATGTAGCATGTATGGGCGAATCCAGAAATGCATATAGAGTGTTAGTTGGGAGACCGGAGGGAAAAAGACCTTAAGGGAGGCCGAGACGTAGATGGGAGGATAATATTAAAATGGATTTGAGGGAGGTGGGGTATGATGATAGAGACTGGATTAATCTTGCACAGGATAGGGACCGATGGCGGGCTTATGTGAGGCGGCAATGAACCTTCGGGTTCCTTAAAAGCCATTTGTAAGTAAATAAGTACATCCCTCCCGCTAAGAACTGGTAAGAGCAACACGTGAATGACGCAATCTTCACTGACCGGCGTTCCGCGCACATACACTGCACTTTCAGTGTCTGATTTTTGACATGTCTGCTCTAGAGTATGCTATTAGGAAAGTCCAGGATAACAGAGAGGGTTTGGAATTGAACGGGTTACATCAGCTGCTTATCTATGCGTATGACGTGAATATGTTAGGAGAAAATCCACAAACGATTAGGGAAAATACGGGAATTTTGCTTGAAGCTAGTAAAGAGGTACGTTTGGAAGTAAATCCCGAAAAGAGAAAGTAGGCTATATGATTATGACTCGTGATGAAAATATTGTACGAAATGGAAATATAAAAATAGGAAATTTATCCTTTGAAGAGGTGGAAAAATTCAAATACATGGGAGTAACAGTAACAAATATAAATTATACTCGGGAGGAAATTTAACACAGAATAAATATGGGAAATGCCTGTTATTATTCGGTGAGAAGCTTTTATCATCCATTCTGCTGTCAAAAAATCTGAAAGTTAGTATTTATAAAAGAGTTATATTACCGGTTCTTCTTTATGGTTGTGAAACTTGGACTCTCACTTTGAGAAAGGAACATAGGTTAAGGGTGATTGAGAATAAGATGCTTAGGAAAATATTTGGTGCTAAGAGGGATGAAGTTACAGGAGAATGGAGAAAGTTACATAACACAGAACTGCACGCATTGTATTCTTCATCTGACATAATTAAGAACATGAAATCCAGACCTTTGAGATGGGCAGCGCATGTAGCACATATAGGCGAATCCAGAAATGCATATAGAGTGTTAGTTGGGAGGCCGGAGGGAAAAAGACCTTTGGGGAGGCCGAGACGTAGATGGGAGGATAATATTAAAAGGATTTGAAGGATGTGAGATATGATAGAGACTGGATTAATCTTGCTCAGGATACGGGGCGATGGCGGGCTTATGTGAGGGCGGCAATAAACCTCCTGGTTCGTTAAAAGCCAGTAAGTATGTAAGTAAATATTTATGCATTTAGTTACTGCTTTCCTACTTTGAAATATTACTACGCGGCACTGTTGTAAACAATAACGTACCTGCAGGAGCAGTAGTTGGTGTTGTCTGCGTCCCTGCGTTGGTCGTCATCATCACCTCGGGCAGCTGTGTTGCTGCGTCTCTCTTCCCCTTCCTCACTGCTGTTTGTATAAGAAAAAAGTAATAGGCCCTTGAATATTCTAATTTCCAGATACATTAAACTGCGCATGGTCAGAGACATAGGGCATAGATCACAAGCTATCGCCAAGAGACTTACTGAAATTCGTTCTGTTTCGAGTGCTGTATTATATCGTTCTGAAATGCAGTAGAGATAATACGAAGAAAATGGATTTGTTGAATAAGTGATATAAATGGCCCATTTGAGAAGGAAACAACTGACAATTTAAAGTTTTGAGGGAACTACATTTTAAAGCTATATGTTGATGTGAGAAACCAAAGGATCGTTGAAATTACTCCAGAATTCTGTTAATATTTCATATAGCTATATTATAAGTTTCAATTAAGTAATATGTGTTAATTGAATTTCAAGGAGATGTACTATCACCTTTACTTTTTAACTTTGCTCTAGAGCAGCGGTCATCAAAACACTGCACGCTCGGGCTAGCGTCGCTTACCCGCGGACAAGACACAGCCCTAGCCTGCAATCGTCGCTGCTGGCGGGTATGCTGTCTCTCTATCCCTTCTGCACGACGGAGCAGAGTTCCTTACCCTCTACCCATTTCAGCTAATGCTGACGACTACTGCTCTAAAGTATGCCATTAGGAAAGTTTGGAATTGGACGAGTGACATCAGCTGCTTGTCTATGCAGATGACGTGAATATGTTAGGCGAAAATCCACAAACGATTAGGAAAAATACGGGAATTTTACTTAAAGGAAGTAAAGAGATAGGTCTGGAAGTAAATCACGAAATGACAAAGTAGGCTATATGGTTATGTCTCGTAACTAGAATATTATACGAAATGGAAGTATAAAAATTGGAAATTTATCCTTTGAATAGGTGGAAAATTGAAATTCCTGGGAGCAACAGTAACAAATATAAATTATACTGGTGAGGAAATTAAACACAGAATAAATATGGAAAATGCCTGTTATTATTCGGTTGAGAAGCTTTTGTCATCCAGTCTGCAGTCAAAAAATCTGAAAATTAGTATTTATAAACAGTTATATTACCGGTTGTTCTTTATGGTTGTGAATCTTGGACTCTCACTTTGAGAGAGCAACATAGGTTAAGGGTATTTGAGAATAAGGTTCTTAGGAAAATATTTGGTGCTAAGAGGCATGAAGTTACAGGAGAATGGAGAAAGTTACACAACACAGAACTGCACGCATTGTATTCTTCACCTGACATAATTACGAGCATTAAATCCAGACGTTTGAGATGGGCAGGGCATGTAGCACATGTGGGCGAATCCAGAAATGCATATAGAGTGTTAGTTGGGAGGCCGGAGGGAAAAACACCTTTGGGGAGGCCGAGACGTAGATGGGAGGATAATATTAAAATGGATTTGAAGAAGGTGGGATATGATAATAGAGACTGGATTAATCTTGCTCAGGATAGGGGCCGATGGCGGGCTTATGTCAGGACGGCAATAAACCTGCGGGTTACTTAAAATCCAGTAAGTAAGTAAAATCATTGTATTTAGATACTGCTTCCCTACTTTGAAATATTACTACGCGGCACTGATGTGAACAATAGGCTAACCTACCTTTAGGAGCAGTAGTTGGTATTGTCTGCGTCCCGGGTTTGGTGGTCATCATTACTTCGGGCACCTGTGTTGATGCGTCAGTTTTCTCCTTCTTCTTCACTGCTGTTTCTATAAAAAAAAAAAGTAATAGGCCCTTGATTATTCTAATTTCCAGATACAATAAACTGCGCATGCTCAGAGACATAGAGCATAGATACACAAGCTATCGCTAAGGGACTTATTGAAATTCGTTCTGTTTCGAGTGTTGTCGTATACTGTTCTGAAATGCACTAGAGAAAATACGAACAAAGTGGATTTGTTGTATAAATGATATAAAGGACCTATTTGAGAAAGAACTACTGAAAGTTTAAAGTTTTGAGGAAACTACATTTTAAAGCAATATGTTGCTGTGAGAAAGCAAAGGATCGTTGAAATTACTCCAGAATTCTGTTAATAATGTTTAATTTAGTTATACTATAAGTTTGAATTAAGTAAAGTGTGTTAATTGGATTTTTCACTGCAACATGAAGCTTAAAATTTCAGGTTTATCATAAGTAAAACGAACCATTACTTGGGAGATAGTTTGTCTTCTTTAAACAAAATACAAATGATACAAAAACGGATGTGAAAAAAATGTTCTCTAAAACTTAATCTCAATGTACTCTGCTCGTAAACTAATCTGACCAGTGTACTTGTTAATAACATTTACTAAAAATGACCATTAAACAATACAAGGCAAAAAATGCAAATAAATGCAAAATAAAAGTAAACATAGACTATATTGGTTCGTGTTAAAATGAAACGAGTTTATATTGGGTATCCTGCATTGTCTGTGATCTCAGAAAAAATTATATTTTATCAATTTCCAGCCCTAATCATCACTCATTAACTCTCTACTATTTTCCTACGTCCTTTCCGATATTCCCATCACATCCACTCTGTTTCTTCTCATTGCTTCAAATTTTCCATCTTACCTCGAAGCCCAGAGGTACTGGCGTTCGTCGTCGATCCTCCTTGTTGCTGTCCATTGTACGTCATGACGGGTCCTTCCCCAGTATCCCCCACCCGGACATCCGATTGGGGGGATAGTTTACGTCCGGAGTTTTTTACCAGGGAAAGACTCATCATGCAATTTTACTCGATACATTCTTCTTGGGATAGATGGATGAATGCGGAAGCCTCCCATTGCTTTCCGCACACCACTCTCTCTTTCGCATCTTAAAAGATCCCAGGGGGCCCCGGCGTGGAGGTGAGGAGAGTGGATTTGACTAATTAGACCCTCCGGACTTCACCGAAATTCACCGCAAGGGTTAAATATCAGTTCCATCAGGGTTTTTGACCCGATCAGAGACCGGGAAATCCTAATTAGCCTTTGCCCCCCTAAGTCTAAAGCACTACAAAGATGTTAAATGTTATGTTTTATTTAACGACGCTCGCAAATGCAGAAGTTATATCAGCGTCGCCGGATGTGCCGGAATTTTGTCTCGCAGGAGTTCTTTTACATGCCAGAAAATCTACTGACATGAGCCTGTCGCATTTAGGCACACTTAAATGCCATCGACCTGGCCCGCGATCGAACCCGCAGCCTTGGGCATAGAAGGCCAGCGCTATGCCAACTCCCAGTCAGCAACTAGATTTCAAGCCGTGTGGACGTACTGTCGTGCGAGGAATTGCAGAATCAACATAGAGAGAGCCATGCTCTAAGCTAAAGTAAAAAGAGTCGTCGGGCAACAGGAACAGCAGTAGACGAAAGTAAAATGGGTGTGGATTTATATGTGTATAGATCAAGAATTGGAATGTTTAGCATAAGAAGAGTTAAAGAAGAGAGAAGATGGGAGAGTGGGAAGAAGAAAGAACTAAAATGGGCGATTGGAGCAGTCATAGTGATGATATTAATAATGGGAGGAATTGAAGTGAATCCGGGGCCAAAGAGTGTGAAGAACGAAGAGTTGAGAGAGTTAATTAAAGAAGAAATGAAGTTAGGATTCATAAAAATTAATCAGGAAATAAAACTACAGCTACAGGATTTCAGTCAGACAATCACAAATTTGAAGACAAACATGGAGAATAACAACAAAAGAATTGAAGAGCTTCACCAGTTAAATAGGCAGTTGGAAAAGAAGATTAGTGATTTAGAAAATAGCCAGAGGAAGAAGAATTTGTTAATTTTCGGTATAAATGAGGACGAAAGAGAGTGTGGAGAGGAAACTTACACTGCAGTCCGGCGAGTGTGTTGGGAGCTTTTCGAAGTAGATATAGATGGCCATATAGAAGAAGTTTATAGAGTGGGGAAGGGAAAATTTCGGCCAATTTTGCTGAAATTTCAAAATTTAAGGACAAAAGAAATGATTATGAACAGAGTGAAAAATGCGAGGGGAACAAAATTTAGCTTTGTAAATGATCTTAGTTACGAAGTAAGAAGAAGAAGAAAATTATTGTTACCATATCTGAAAACAGCGAGAAGTAAAGGACATTTTGCGATCATGATCGATGATAAATTGAAAATCAGTGATAAAGTGTACGTTCTCGAATACTGTGAAAAGAATTGTGACAAACCAGAGTTTTGGACTGAAATCGAGCAAAGCCAGGTGAATCAAGAAACGGTGAAACGGACGTTCGATGAACGTTAAAATATGCGTACGTCAAGGCAGCACGCTAGGAAGAATGAAAAAATGCAAATGACACAAAACTTCAATGTCAATGAAACGAGAGATGTACAATGTCGATATCTGACGCCTACTTCGAGTACGAAACAGCTGACCAGAATAAACCAAGGAGGAAAACAAAACGTGAGGCAGATACAAAATACTGCGGACGAAGGATTAGGGAAACAGCTGGAAGTGTCTGAGGTCAGGAGCATAGACAAGACTAATGGAGGAAATGCAAGAGAAGACATGTGAAGAACGAGTGAAGGAATGAAGCGACTACCAGATATTAGTGATTGTGAGGACAGAATAGATAGGGCCTTGGAGAGGTTATTAGCGAAGAAAAAGAGTTTTAAAAAGTGAGTGCAAGAAAGTTAGGGGTGGCAAAAGTGTAAGAAAAGGAACAGAGAAAAAAGTGTTAAGTGTAAGAAGATAGTGTAAGAGTGTAATAAGAGACTATCAAACAATGAATACAAGAGAATTAAAGTGGAAAAAAAAACATCTGAACAAATGTGAAGTGGAATGAGAGAGAAATTGGAAGTGTAATTAAGTGAATTAGATATTTGATGTTTTTCAATGTTATGGGTTGAGAGTAGTATGAGGGGTACTATAACTGTAGGAGTATTATAGAAATAAATATATGGAAAGAGGAATAAAATAGGAAATTTAGGAGTGAAGCGAAGAGAAAGGGATCAATACGTAAATAAACAGACGGTAGGAAAAAAAAGTGATGTAAGTGTTGTAAAATAGAGTAAACGAAAAAGTCAGCAAGTAATGTAGGAGAAAATAGCTGGAAAACAATGATTAAGAGTAGGTGGGATTTGAGGGTAGAGAAGAAAATAAATAAATAACGCAAATTATTAAGGAAGGAATATCCAATATTTAATAGGTGAGCGAGAAATGGAAGGGAGAGAGTCTAGGTAGGAGGGAGAGAATAGAAGAGGATATAGAGGGAAGGATATATAGCAATTCAGTCTTAACAGAACATTAGAAAGTAATCAAGAAATTCTCGGCAAAGAATACACTAATAGAAAAGAGTTGTATGTATTAAAGAGATAGTGGATCGAGAAACAGAAATGTGAAGGCCCACCATAACTGTGAATTGTAAAGTTGACTGACAAATAAATATATCATATCATATACCAACTCCCCAACCAGGTCGACCATTACAAAGAACATCATTGTTAAAATGACCAACTAAGATCCTTATCGAAGATGACACCAAGAAAGTTAGTCTTCAAGGATGATTTAAGATTAAAGTTATGTCACTGAAATACTTATTTACTTACAAATGACTTTTAAGGAACCCGAAGGTTCATTGCCGCCGTCACATAAGCCCGCCATTGGTCCCTATCCTGTGCAAGATTAATCCACTCTCTATCATGTCATTGAAATACTAGACATTTAAAATTAACGTTATTACTAAGAAATAAACATGAAGTTTTGTCTACATTAATAATAAAGTTATTAGAAGGACACCATTTTTATAATCAAAATAGTACATTATACAACGAGCCTATAATGATAGTAATTAAGACGCGAGTATGTTTGTTTATGAAACGAGCGCAAGCGAGTTTCATAATTTTCATACGAGCGTCTTAATTACCATTATAGGCAAGTTTCACACTACTTTTTATGCTCGACCATATTCCTGACTTAAAATTATTCAGAAGTATTCATTTTAGTTGTATCTGACTGAAGATCGGAAGTGACCTTGTGCGTAGCTCGTAAATTATGAGATGTGCGCAGAGGCGAAAGTATTGATTTTTTCCGAGGAACAATAATGTCATTGACCTTGATGTAATGTAGAGAATAACATGAACTAATTTTGATATAACCTGGAAATTGAACTAGAATTGAAAAACAAGATGACAAATTGAATTTATTTGAATATTATTTACAATTAACGATAATTATTATAGTAACAGAACATAACCTTCTGCGACAGTATTGGATTTCCAACCTCTGCACAGTGTTTCCTAGAGGCATAAAAGCTGGCCAAAAATACTAAAAGCCACTTTAACACTTTTTTGCCAATTTTTGGTACCAACTGAAAGATAATATCATATTAACAATATATCAGCTCTACTTGCTTATCTTAGGACAGTGTTTCTCAACTGATGGCTCGCGTTCCGCTGGGTATACTTGAACAGTGAAGTGGTAGACCCAGTTTTTTTTCGTCCATAATTAAGGCGCTTAATTTAACACTTTATATATATATATATATATATATATATATATATATATATATATATATATATATTAGTATTGATTGAATTAATCTGTGCATTAAATATTACAACATTTTACGATTATGTTAATGACTGTTTAATAGTAACTTTTGAATGGTTGTTACACGTTAAAGTAACTACACTGTTTATTGTATTTATTACGGAGGCACTTAATAAATAATAAATTCTAAGTGAGCACGTACACAATACAGAATGAGAGACACTTTAGCACTTTAGTAGGGTAAAGAATGTTCATTGATCACTGTTACTAGTATTGGTACTATCCTCCACTCCGAAAGTTGTGACTGCGCTTGCAGTAGGCCTGAGCCGTCCCTGTTTGTTTCAGAACTCAATAGATTTATGACTTCCACATATAGTATCCTTTTCTTGTATTTTGTTCCGTTCTCTTGGCGGAAGGATGTTATAAAAGGATCAGAGGTCGCAAGGAGTCGATTGAATACATCCCGATTAGTGGCCTCTCTTGAAATCTTTCTGGCATTCAGTTCACGAAATTGCTTATGGTGTTTATACCTTGTTTCTTGTGCTTCTTCCGACATTTGTCCAATTGAATGATAAATTTGCAAAACGACTTAAGTTCACATTTTGGGAGTTTTGAGTTGAGAGCATGATTATGTTACTATGTGCAAGGGTCATCGTTTAGTAACAGAATGACTTTAATCCACGACTTTTGTATAGTTTTCCTTAGCAGCAGAATGTTTGGTTAAGGGGTAAAACGAATTTAGTCCTGGTCTTAAGTTGTTTTGCCTGTCAAGTACTGAAGAAACTTACAGAATATGTAATTTTAATTATACAATCAGCTGACAAAATGTTTTTTATCTGTTGCCATTGGTAATTCTTCAGTTGAGAAAATTTATTACGTTTGAAAAACAGAGCATGAAAATGAAAAGCAATATGTTCAGTAATCATGCTGAACGTGTAGCTGAAGTAAAAAGTATTACAAAATGGAGCCAAGTTAAGTATCTAGAGAGAGAGGATTTTCTTGCTGTCGCATTTGATTACATGAAAAATGTATGCTTGCCTAACACCAGTTCAGGATATATACTACTATCGGCAGCTCACCGTCTCAGTTTTTTCTGTGCACAGCATGAAAACTAGTGAAATGTCCTTTTGTGTCTACCATAGGGGATAGGCCAAGGAACGTCTTAATGAGGTATGTAATTTTCTCTTGCACACCACTTCGATAACTATGTCACATCCAGTATATTAAAGAACTGTGGTTATTCTGTAACAGTTGTCCGAGACAAAATAAGAACAGCTCACTAATCAAATTCTTAATGGCAATAAGTGCTCGGAAACATTTCTTCAACATCATACTTTTCTCCATCAGAGGTCTGTGCTCTTGTGATTAAAAAATTGTTCAAAATAATGTTGTTCAACAATTGCAATAAGATTATTTTATGATTTTGGTATAGGCTAAATACATTTAGTTAAACATGTTTATGTGCCAATAAACTAATAATTATGATGCAGAATTGAAGTTAATTTGCAGAACAACTTAAGTCCTGAAGATAATTAAATTTTTTACAACCTGAAGAAGAGTACAAAAGTATGAATTTTTATACTAAAAATTTTTCTCTTACATATAAAAAATTATATTGTAACAATATATGGTTCAGCGAAGTCAAAAACAGTTTTCTTTAATTTTCTCAAAACTACTTCTAGGGACATAAGTCGTTTTGTAAATTCACCATTCAATTGGATGTAACGCCTCGGAAATAATAGTCGAACCATGAATGTGTATTTTATGTACATTGACAGGCATGGGATACCAAGAGTACAGTGAGACAAATAATCTGGCAGTCTCAGTTGCAAATTTTTCAAATTCATTTGTGTTTATTTCAGATCCACAGGATATGGTTTTAAGTATAATTCCACATCTGTGGATGAGATTCTGTCAATGCCGGTTATTTCTGCACTTACTTTATTTTTGCAGCGAATGTTAAATTTTTCGCAATCTCTGCAGATTTTCTTACATTTTGAGTTTTTCTACGCTTAGACCTACTACTGCTCTCTCCAAACTTTGCCTGTGGTCCTCCTCTTTTCTGTACAGTAGGTTTTATAGCATTTAAATCACATACAAACTCTTTATCTAACACTGCTCGGTTTTTTTTTAATCAAACACTCATCCTGTTAGATTTATCGATTCTCCGAAACAAATTAATTAAAAAATGAGAAACATGTCTTTCTAACAATTTAATTTGATCATGGGAGACTTCTAGACTGATTTTTGTAATAAGAAACTGCAATACTACGTCTTTCTGTTTCTTACGACCACTTTTTTCCTTCTGTGAAGTATCAAACAATTCTTTCCTTTTGCAACGGTACTCCATTCTGAAACCAAAATAAATGACTAAAAATTTGTTACTTTTTACTTTTATAACTATTTGATAGCCAAATTGAACATAGTTTTGCTGTAGAGAAGAAATTAACTGATACTGAGAATATTCGTATTTTAGACGATTAATTTGAAATACGCCAATACAAATATTTATCTAAATTTTATCAAAAGGGGCAAATATGGACAATTTTACCTTTCAAGATCATCAAGTAAACATGTCAGGCTGCACGTTGGTCAAGGAAATAGCACGCAACGTGAGGCAATTTTTGCTGGTCTGCATAAAGACCGAACTTAAGGAATCACAAAATAAAATGTTACATAATATGATTATGATTCCTCAGCAAAGCATAATATACTTAATCATTATAATAATAATAATAATAATGTATTCTTAATTCAGAAACATAACTCTAACAATCCATAATAACATTTACCTGAAAATCAACCACAGAAGTACAAAAGATAATAATTGAAATTCTAATTGAAAAACACACAATCACAACACAGCAAAAACGACACTTCATGCACTACTTTCAAAGGTTCGAATACAACTGCGTAGAATTAGACCTGCTTCGAGGGTGGCTGTTTTATGACCGCCAGACCTTGGAGATAGTTGGGATATATTTCAAACATCATAAAATTAAAAGTGAAAAAATCATTTTTGGCCAGCTTTTGAGCCTCTTGGAAACACTGTGCTCTGTGACGTTTTCCTCGTTGTCTTTCGATTGCATATCCGAGAATAATCGAAAACCTAAACTTTAATGAATAGGTGTACCGTAATGACATGCATTAAAGGATTGCTGCCAGGTATATAATTACTACATTTCGGCATGGTCGAGTCCACACCTGTGGAGTAACGGTTAGCACGTCTAGCCGCGAAACTAGGTGGCCCGGGTTCGATTCCCGGTCGGGACAAGTTACCTGGTTGAGGTTTTTTCCGGGGTTTTCCCTCAACCCAATATGAGCAAATGCAGGGTAACTTACGGTGTTGCACCCCGGACTCATTTCACCGGCATTATCACCTTCATCTCATTCAGACGCTAAATAACCAAAGCTGTTGATAAAGCGTCGTAAAATAACCTACTAAAATAAAAAAAAAGGCATGGTCGCGCAAGAATATCATTAATTAATTTTCAGTTTGCGCAATACTTAGATGCTAAACAGGAACAAGTTGAAGTGATTTTTTTTCCTTATCTGTATATACTTGTAGATCTGTGGTTGATACTTTTGTACGAAGTTTGGAACTGCTGTGTTGCCTAAATCCCAAAAGTAAAAAAACCCTACATTCTGTTTTATCCTCGTTAAAATCTACATATTTTCACACATTGGACCACACAAGCTATAAGAAAATCGGTATAAACTAATTTCAAGAATTAAGGAGAATTGCCCGTTCAAGACTTTATGAAAATACAACAATTTAACATGAATATTTTCAAAGCAAAAGTCTTATATTTCTAGGTAAATGATCCCAAACCCTCAGTTTCTTGCTACTGCAATGCGGACTAGGAATACTGCTGGAGTAATAGTTCATGCTAATTGTTAATTGTTTATTGTTAATAAAGTAACATTGACAAAAATACAATCTTAGTTCTTCCCTGAAGGAGTAAAAAACTCGTGCTCAGGGAGATATCTAAACACAAAGATAAACACAAAGATAATTTTTGACACAAACTGGATCAAGAAAAAAAAATACAGGAATAAATTAAATTTAAAAATACAATTTCAATTTTAACAATTTAAGTCATACAAATACATATACATATTAAATCAATATATATTCTTTAAAAATTAAATTCCTAACGCTATTTTTTAAATTTCTGATACTAAACTTTTCCAAATTTGGGTATTTATCAATTGTTTTATTGTATAACCTTGACCAAAGTAGGTACCATGGCTCAGAGCTGTGCTTGTAAAACGCTTTGGTTCCTCTAGTCGTATAAAATCGGATCTTTTAGTTCCATATTTATGATGATACAATTTGAATTTATTACGGTTTTTATGTATGAAGATTAATAAGGCAATATAATAAATCTGCTTAATTTTCAAAACATTAAAATCAGTGGACAAAAGCTCAGATAAGTAATCAATTGGTTTATTAAGGCATATTTTAATAATTCTTTTCTGAATAAGTATTAGTGGAGTGAGATTAGAATTACAAGCATTTCCCCACCCTAAAATTCCATACTGGAGAATGGATTGAAATAAAGCTAAATAAATGAGACGTAAAATATTAATTGGTAAATATGCCCGAAGTATAACAAAGATATAAATTGTTTTATGTAATCTATTGCATAAATATGTAATACGTGTGTTCCATCGTAAGTGTTGGTCGATTGTAATGCCTAAATATTTAACTTCTGAGGATTCGGTTAATATAGGACATTCACAATTTTGAGAAGAACAAACTGAATGATGAATTTTGAGCCTAAAGGAAGATTGAGGAGATTGAAGACCACTGGACCTTAGTGAAAATGGAACAACAGTTGTTTTGGATGTGTTTAAAGAAAGAGCGTTTGAATCAAACCACTCTTTAATTACCTGTAATCCATTATTCGCATTAATATAAGTGCTAATTCAATTATGTGACCTAAAAGAGAAGATGAAAGCCGCAATATCTTACCTTGTTGGCGAAACGTTTAACACACCATCTCAATTCCGTTGGGTATCCAATTCCTTTGTCTGGTATCCTGATATAGCCAGATGTTCGGCTGGATTAGTTGCAGCATCCCACTCGATGGGCTGCATGAAACATTTTAGAGTTCTTTCTTTGAAAATTCTCTCTGTCACAGGTGCAGGAGATCTCTCTGTAGAACTACAATAATTCAAGAAACTTAGATGATCCAATCAATGAATTACATGTAGATTCCTGGTATTCTTTCGAAAGTTCTGAAAGAATTACAAAGCCGCGTAAAATTTGCAGAACCCTTGGAATGTAATTTAACACAGCTAGTGATAACCGGCGTAGATGGGGTAGGGAAAGGGTCTAGTGTGCTGTGGATGTGAGTTTGATTACACTCCGGCTGTAATTATATAAAATCCGGTACTTAATTATTCTGCTCGGTGGGATGAATATGTTCCTGCTTAATTGCTACAAATTTTTTATAATTATCTAGTTTTAGAGCGAAATTCTGTAGCTTCTTTTCTGCTTCTGCATTTAGCCTATTTCGATCATTTGTTTTCATGGATAAATACGCAGAGAATTCAGATATGAAACTAATTAAGATTATAAAATAGAATAGAATGTTTTATTTTCGCTGGCAGTGTTAAGGCCATAAGGCCTTCTCTTCCACTCAACCAGCTTTAATCAATACAATACATATTTAAATTACGAATATTTACATGACACTTAAAATATTTTCCAGCAATATTCTTCAGTTAAGTTTTAACGACTAGTACATGTTTATTTAAATTTAGATGAACCTACAAGATAAAGTAGTACCGGTAACTTAATTTATGAGCTATAATTAATTTGAGATAGCTAGTAAAATGGTGAGAATTAATTTAATATAAGTTTACTAGAACTATGTTATAGGGAGAAAAAATATTACATCTAAAAACATATTTATATAATGATAATATTAATGTAATTATTAAATTTTGTCATTAGATGTGTTGTAATCTATTTAGATAAATTAATGATAGTAATAACAAGAATGGGCAGATGTTAGTTTTATTATAACCAACAAATATTATTCAGTCATTAATCTGTTAAGTAAGAATTTGTGTAATTTTGACCTAAATGAAGTTATTGTCCAACAACCCCCTTACATCACTCGGAAACGAGTTCCAATTTCTAGCAACTGTAACTGTATAAGATGAAGAATATAAAGATGTCTTGTGGTAAGGTATAATGAGTAAATTGTTATGTTGAGACCTGGAATTTAGCTGATGATATGCGGATAAATATATATTATATTCTTTTCTAGATCTTTAATAGTATTAATAATAATGAAATATGATTTTTAATATTCATTTCATAATATTATGATTACATTATAATTATTATTTGTGATGTTTCATATTTTTAGTGATTCGTATTTTCATGACTTTGTATACATTTTGCAGTAGGCCCAATCTCCAAATTTAAAATAATATTTAAATATAATTTACGATTCACCGAATTCCACACTTTTACAAGCGCTGCATTATACGATTTATTTTGTTCGTATTTATTGATAAGGAAGAATGGCCATAAAACAATGTAATGTATTAAAAACATAAAACCTCATTGTCCTCAGTAATTTTTAAATAGTGTCGCGATTTCGGTAGTTTTTTAACGTGCTTGTCCAATCGAGACTTAATTATCAGTCTCCAACATACATATATTTTATTTCTAAAATCGCTATGGACGCTACAAAACGTAAAAGCTTTTATTCCCTACTTATTGTTGCAGTTTTCAAACAGGAATTGTAATATAACTTAGAAAACTTACCTCAATGGGAAGAAGTTCATCCTGGTTGTCCCGTGGAAATTGAACCCAGCTCCTCACTTCACATTACGCTCCATAAAACGTCATCTTTGCTTGCTTTAATCGAAATCAAAACTCAAAATGGCGATTCAATATGTCATTTGCATTGTTGAAGGCGGCAGTGTTCCGCGTTGAGAGACGAACGCCAATTGCATAGAGAATTAAAAAATGGAACTAGCGTCAGTGGGTAGGAGATATCGACAAGTAAATCGATAGTAGCCTACTTGTGTTGTAAGAGTTGTCATCCGGCCGCAAAGGAGTTTAAATATTCTCGTTTTCATATTTTATGTTTAAAACGTATTTTTATGTTTTCTAAAGTAATTGATATAACAACGTAGCTACATTATTTATGATGCAGTTACGTATTGTATTAATGCTACTTGATTTTTATCAGTATAAAAATCACAAATGTTTACTTTTTGAGAGAATATTAATTTCAAACTCTTTGGCTTAGAGATCTTCTTTCTCTTCTTTTATTAATTCTGTAGCTGAAATTTCGTTCTATACCTGCTATGTTGGCTGCGTTTGAAATAGGATTTGAACTTTAATGTTGGGACTGTGTTCTTCCCACATGTTCGTCTGTGTATTCAGTTTTCAAAAACTTAAATTTCTTTGCTTGTGTTCCCATTTTCTCAGGAACAATTGAAAGTAGACCGTTTAAATTTCACCGTTTTTTATCATGCTACTTGATGTCAGTAATGTGGTAATTAACGTACTGATAGAAAATATAGATCAGAAACTTCTGTAGGAGTCCAAAGTTTTTCAAATAGTAGTACAATAGAAATAGGTTAATTCGACTTTTGATAATTGGAATAAATGTCTATTTCCCTAGTAATTACTTTTGAAACCAACGTTGATAATTGACATTGCACTCCAATTTACGAATCTTAGGCCTACATTTTTGGAAGACTCAATTTTTTCGTAAATGTCGGTCAAAGCGTGTAGATTTCTAAGAAAAAAAAATACATACACACAAATTTTATATATTAAGATTTTTTGTATTTTTCCATTTTTGTGTAACAAATTGTTTTAAGGATAGGAAGGTAATTAGAAATAATTCCCTCCATTTCGTATTGATTTTTACATCATTGTGTAGAGTTTAGTTTTAATTTCCGACAATCTTATACAAATATAATTATTGCTCCTTTCCAGTGCTTAATATTTTTCATTACTCACGACACTAGCCTTCCTTTGTTGGTCACAGTGATCGCATAAGTTGACTAAAAATATGGTAAGGGTAGATTTTACACGGAAATAGAGTTGAATGCAACCTATTACTATTTTTCAGCTCTCGCCCCACAAGCGCATAAGAATTCTACTACTTAAAACTTATTTGCGTGGGAGACGGCAAGAAACAAAAAAATAATGAGTAATATATATATATATATATATATATATATATATATATATATATATATATATATATCGATTCGAAATTATCTATCATAAAAATTTGAGTAATAGAAATATTTGTGTATTACATATTGTGTAGTAATAATAGAGTTATGTTGTACATGCATTTATGCATTGCAGTTGTATTCAAAAGAAAACAATTTTTGAAACCATCAATGACGTTATATTTATCCCACTGTCAACAGCAACATTCTACAATTTAAGATAGCCCTAAAGTAGCATTTATTTTTTCATATATTTAAACTTCATGCATGACATAACCGCCACGTCCCAAAAGAAGAAATAAAAACTGGTATAATACGTTTCGTTATTTTCGTTGCTTTGAATATATGTTAGTTTTATAGTTTAAACATCATGTTATTCTATGTTGCAATACATCCATGGTCATCCATGAATTAAATTTGTAGAGGAAAGTGCCCAAAACCGGACCCCCATTTTGTTTTTGATTTTTTAAAAATATAATACAGTAAAAATTATGTTTTAAAAGCATGCAATATTTACTTTATAATGTTATGCATCATTTGCATTTTACTTTTAGAAAGTAATAAAAAATTGGTACGAAAAACATTATTTTCAATAACCTTACACTTTGGCGATTTGAAAAATAGTTGCCGAAATCGGACCCCTTGTAAAAATAATCAAAATAACACTAAACAAATTTGGAAAAAAGATATTAAATAAGAGAAATCATAATCTAGTTTCAAAGTATAAGTATAATATTACAATTACAGGTTTTAGTTTTTAAAAAGAGATATAGGATGTATTCAAAAAAGATACATAAAACGTACAACAGAATTAAATCGTTTAGCGACAAAAATCGCAGATGTTCATGTCCTTTTCAGTCCCAGGAAATAACGCAAATGACCCAAAGTTCCCCTTCAGAATCCTCCGAAAATTTTCTGTCACAAAACACACATACCAAGCATCATCTTTGGATGGGAAAACTTTCGAGAAGAGATCCAATTAAGATATTCCAGAGGTCACGTTGTTTTCATCTTCAGTGCGTGATTGTCACATTTTTTCACAAAATTTAGACGATGTTTCACGAGCCCTTTCTCTTTTCTTGAAGGCTGTACATCTGAACCACGTTTCTGGCCGCGATTGCATTTGCGTCCTTGAGCTCAATTCCGTGCTTGTTGTTCAGCTTCCATAGCTCCTTTAGCTTTCTTAGTTTCCACCAATTGGGCTTCATAAGACGTAGATATGATGATCGTAGAACTGCAGATCTTTCGCCCCCTATTCGAGAACCTCTTTTTTAATTTTGGAATGGGAGTGATGTCAAACGGGCTTGTCTTAGAAGATGTGGAACCCTGAGGATCCTCAAGTGTAGCTGGTGACAGAGAAACACCTTGACCTGCCGAAGATGTTGATAGTTGATTTGGGTTAAACTCTACAATAACTTGTGATTCGTTCACATCACATTCTTCTCTGTTCTCTGGAAAGCTCTGATTTTCTGCTGTTCGTTTCTTTAACACAGATTCATAGAAAGAGAAATCTCGTTTTTTGTTTGCCTCTTCAATGTATTCGGCATCTGAAAACAGTTTCTTGTTCAAGGGTTGCTTTAAATCCATTGATTGCTATTTGAGCTGTTTGGCATCTAATATAGGCTTTGCCAAACAGGTCCATTGCATCAAAAGCACTGACAGCACGTTCATTGTGCCTTAACCACTGCCTGATTTCCTTGCTGTAGTAAACTTTCAGGGGAACCATGAAAGTTTTTTTCCGAAGATTGTAGTTCGTGTGAAGAGTGAGGTGGCACCGACACAATTGTAACATGATTTGTTTTTGCCATGTTGATCAGATCAATATTCTCTGTGTGGATAAGTGGCCATTCAAGAGCAACAGCACAGGTTTTTCCTTTGTAGGATTGGCAAACTCGATGAAGTGTCGAAACCACTGAGTGAAGGAGTTCATTTGGATCCGCCCTGAATGGTACGCTGTAAAGATTGTTCCTTCCATCCAAATTATTCTCTTGAAATTTGGAAAAGAATTCCAATAGAATAAGAGTGTGTACTAATACAGGTAGACTTTAAACATGAAAAAATAAGGGGTCCGGTTTAGGCAACTGAAGGGGGTCCGGTTTACGCGACTATAGCCAACATTTTGTTAACTCAATAGCTTTTGAAACAAAGATATAAATTAAACGGTTTAATGAAAAGCAGTAACCTTAAACCTTACCATTTAAGGATATATATATATATATATATATATATATATATATATATATATCGAATGGTTTACCTGCCAACATGTAGAAGAAAAAACAAAAAATGTAGCACAATGTAAAAACTTTTTCCACTGTCAAAACACGTAATGGGAGACTGATAAGCAACAAGTGAAGCGGGCGACGTGTATGCTCCGCTACAGAGTGGTAGAAGCCTAAACTACTATTTACACTTAGTTCTGCTAGAGTTCAAGAGAATGCAGAGCCAGGAGACCGGGGGTCCACTTTAGGGGGAGGAGTCCGGTTTAGGGCACTTTCCACTATTAATTGAGAATGTTTTCAATACGAGAAAACAGGAACAATGGAGTAATATTCATTTATTTTAAGAACTATTCCCTCTGGTGTTTATTATTTGTCCATATATAGTCCCTTGTCTTTAGATTATTAACTTTAATTACAATTTAGGGAATTTTAAAGTAAATGTAAGATTTTTTGGTCTTTTTTTTCAGTTATTTCTAGGTCGTCAACATCCATCCCTTCCTTATTACTAAGGCTCGGGTTTCTTTGATGTGTCATATTTTATCCTGATCTCTTTTTACAAACCTAGAGTCGACGACAATTCGGAAGGCGGTAGTCTGCTAGCGTTTGCGTGGAAAGAGACAGATAGAGAGAGCAAGGCAGCGTACAACATTGCCACATCGTACTTCACGCGCACGTGTAATACAAATAGCGCAGGAGAGAATTTAAATTATCAAAAGACAATAATGACCTTAGCCTTGATTGCTGTAAGCATGACACCAAACAAACCCTCCTTCCTTCACTAACAAAATTCTTTACACGTTTCTCAATCCTACACCCATGCTTCTGCAGTCGTTTCTTGCGCATTGGCAACGTTGCAGCTAGCATCAAGATGGCCGGCAGCGTTCTGCTCGTCAACGTTTTTAAAACAATTATACAGCTTAATATTTTCCGCGCCTGCCTGTGCAATACTTGTCTTTTACAGTCTCTTCTTTCATTTATTTATCTTACACAGACAGTAAATGTTAATTTTACTTATTCAATGTATTGAAACACTCACACGTGAACGAACGAACTCGGGAAGTACTTGTTATAGACTGATTCCGACTGGTTCTACTCTACAAGCTTGTGACGTCACATACTAGAAATGCTACGGCGCACAGAGCAGCTGACCGCCTTCCGAAATGCCGCCTAGTCTAAGTTACAGTACATTGAACACATTTCTAGCATTTCTGAACAGAGTTATTATTGGTTATATAAATGCATTTTTGTTTATCGTGTTATCACTGTCATAAATGTCCGCCATGTTAGCTTCGTGGTCGCGTGTCTGCCTTCAGACTATCCGGCCTGGGTTCAATTCCCGGCGAGATCAGAAATTTTCATGTAAAGTTTCTACCTCGGGACTAGAAGAGATGGCGGTGCACAACTTCCAATCACTAAATTGTGCACCAATATGCCTGAGTTAAATCCCAAATCTCTCCGCAGTGCATATGAAAAGAAGACATATGGCACTGATGATAGCGATTCGTCCGTCGGATGGGAACGTTAAGCCTGGCGGCCCCCTTGGTGCTATTCGACAAGAATACGCTACGTGCCGGCAAGGGGTTTCCCCTTCTCCCTTCCTCACCCATTCCCAACACTACACTTACACATACAGTCACTCTAGTACACCACATAACTCTTCACAAATACTTATCATGAACAGTGTGGCCCGCCAAAGTGGTGTGCAAATTGAAAATGGGTCATAGTGCTACCATCTATCCGCAATATGCGGATCTCGAATAACGTAAGTGAAGTCGATAGGCATTAGACACACACACGTATCATTGTCATGATTAACCAAAAATGGTAGACAAAAATGTTTTTGGTCATATTACTATAGTTTGAATAGTTCTTTCATTATTATTAACATGTTTTGAGCCAATAAAAGGATTTGTTTTCGTTTGGTTATTTATTTTTTAGCCGATCATGTTTTTTAACAACTTTATGGTGTTGTTGGTAGGCCTTGTAAGTTAAACTTACAACCAACGAGTTAGAAAGAGATTAGGCTATATCATAGACTTACTAAATAACCGCTAGACCGCTCACTGGCGCTAGTGTTATGCTCCCAAATTGAACAGCCGACGGGCGGCCATTTGTTTGGTTAAGCTGAATAAGTATGTTCGTTCGTGTGCTGCTTTTAATTGCAGCAATGCATACGGATGTAAAGATAAAGGAGGAAGGAATGTTACATTTCATTTATTAGTTAATCTTTAATTGAATCGGTCATTGCAGAAAGGGGATAAGTCATAAAATCTTACTTTTGAGATAATCAATAAAAACTGCTTTCTTCTTCCAATACTGGAGTAATCATTATAAATATTTTTCCTTACTTTGTTCATGAATAGTGAAGTCTAATACATCATGTTAGACATCTGACATCTAAAACACTTTTGTTTAAAGCTGTTTAATCGAACCATGACTTATCCCCTTTCTGCAAGGAATTGTTAAATATAAAAGAAAAAAATATATAATTTACAATTTTGGGCTAATGTAATATTTGAAATTAAACTAAATGTTAATAATTACAATGATAACGATGTTTTTGTGTGTAATTACTACATTACTGTCACCATTTACATAATTATTTTTGCATTTTAATCATTATTCCTACTACAAAAATGTACCAATATGTGATTTTATATCACAGTTTTAAATCAAAACTCTACTTTTAAACTAATACTTAAAAACTGCATATAGGAGAGCACAATAAAAATACACTAAAGTACTACACAAAATCATTTGTTTCAATTATTATAGAGTGTATTGTTAGACGTTGGAAACCACGTCATTTGTAGATTCCTTGTCACAAGATGGCCAGTTCAGGATCTCTTCGTAAAAGGAAGTGTGTTCCAATGGAATGTATTGCCTCACTTTCGATACGTCTCCAAGTTTTTTTCGTATTAATGGGAATTTTAGCATTGTATGCTTTTGTGTAGGTATTACTATGCGTCCAGAACCTGGGTTTTTCATACAGAATCTGTTTCTTCATTTCACTACCAATGAAGAAATTGGCAGTCACACATCCTGGATCATCTTTAGAGTAAACATATTCTTATCTTTCTCTTTCTTCCTCAGTGTGTCTAATGAGTTTGTGGTTTTCTTATAATGCTCTGGCCACCAGTATTTAAAATTCAAAATATCATCAGTAGTAACTAATTCTACAAAAAATATGTTGTTTGTGTTTGCCTGGTGGATCAAGGTATTGTATTGCTCTGGCACATATACCCTGTCTGTCTTCCTTAGTTTGCGCTTCACTACACCAAAGTTGCGGTTACAGGGAAGAAATGAATGGCCTCGTTGTGGAAAATAATGAATTATTTTGTTAAATCTCCTCATTTGGGTCAGTGCAAGCAACACTGGAATTAAGGTATGATTTTTATTTTGCCCTCCACAGTTATCAGAGGAAAGCTACAATTCCTTGACTGAAGAAGGGACATTATTTTCAATGAAGTTCAGAAGAAACACACTTCATTTGAAGATTTGTGCCCTATAACTTCATGATAGGAATAGAATTGCGCCGTATGGTCTTTGAAATTATTGTGAATGTTGAAAATTGATGACCCAAAGTTGCGTCTAAACAAACAATGAGTAGTTTCTTATCCACATTGTTCTCCTGTCGTACGGGCTGCTACAGACTTCCCAATGGAATTGACGTTCCAATCCCTTCAGTTTATTTTTCTTATTTACATTTCTGCGGTAGTTAATTTCATTGCGTTTACTTTTATCACTAATAACACAGTTTTCTTCCCATGGGTCACTTACTACTTCTAGCTTATCTGTCATTTTCCTTATCAGCTGATGGGCGCGTAACTTATTAGATCCGCGGCACTCAGTTGCGTCACGTCGTCAGTCAGTGCAGAAAGAAGGTAAGTCGCTGACTTGTCCCCTTTCTGCAATGACTGCTCTGCTTATGGTACTCTGCTTTGCGTTGAGAATGAGCAAATTTGTCCCATTTCTGTATGGAAATGTGTGTCTAGGTCTGGAGAAAGCAGTGGCACTCTTAACTCATTTTCGCGTTTTTCATGACTTATCCCCTTTCTGCAATGACCGATTCAATTTCTATAATGATTTTTGCTCCGTATTATGTTACAGAATACAAACCATTGCACTTATACGACTGTTTATGCTTCAGGTTTCCTCTGAGTAAAGATTCCTATAACTGAAAATGGATAGGTGCAATCCGCAGAGAGAATTTCTACCCTACAATGAATCATTCAGTGTGTTCAACTCATTTCGAAGATAATTGTTACCTTTCAAACTACGTTATTATACATTGTTATTGTCCTTCATCCACTCCATATCCCTCATTTTCTTCAAACAGTTGTTGTTTCAGTGCATACATGAATAATTATTCGCCGAATTTGAAGATACAAAAACTGTATAAATTATAAAAAGTTAATTCTTTAATATGACTGGTTGAAAGTAACTCTTGTCTTAGTTACTGATTAATGAAACAGGAGGCGAATATTACATTAAAAGCACGCGAACACTACTTTGCAGAAAACAAATATAAATCTTAATCTATCATACATCACTGATGATGATATAGACAACAAAATCTCAAAATTTCTAAAAATTGCTGGAACCATCAACAGTGTATTCAAACCTTCCCAAATACAAAGACATACAAGGTTGAAAATCTACAAAAGTCTAGCACGACCAGTTTTGCCTTATGGCAGTGAAGCATGGACACTAAGAAAATGCGACGAAAGACGGCTAACAACTGCCGAAATGAGATTCATACGAAAAACTGCTGGATACTCCCTTCTCGACCATCATCGGAACGTAGATATTCGGAAGGAATTAAAAATTGACTCTATTGTCCATTATCTGCAGCAATACAGGCTTCAGTGGAAGACACATGTCAAGAGGATGGATCGCTCTAGATGGCCCAGGCAGATTTTGTCGCATGTCCCAAAAGGTCGAAGAAATTTAGGAAGACCTACGAAACTCTGGCAAGAGACCGTAACAGATCCACTGGGGTCTAACACTTGAAGGCTGATGATGATGAAGATGATGATGATAATGAAATATAAACCTTATGATAAAGTGTTGATAAGTCTAATGTCTTAAGTTAGCTTCTGATATTCCGATTTCCCTCGCAGAAAACCTAGCAACTCTGCTGACAGCAGAAACACATTGTTAAAGGTATATCGGAAAGGAAGTACTAGTATTGTTCCTTCAAATAATAGTACATTATGCAACGAGCCTATAATGATAGTAATTAAGAAGCGAGTATGGATGTTTGTTAAACGAGCGCAAGCGAGTTTCATAATTTTCATACGAGCTTCTTAATTACCATTATAGGTGAGTTTCATACGACTTTTTATGCTCGACCATATTTCTAACTTGAAATTATTCAGATATATACATTTTATTTGTATGTCACAAGATCGGAAGTGACCTTGTTCTAGGTCGTGAATTGTGAGATGTGCGCAGACGCGAAAGTATTGATTTTTTCCGAGGAACAATAATGTCATTGACCTTGATGTAATCCCGTTAAACTTGATATAACCTTGATTATTGAATTCGACATTGAAAAACGAGATGACAAATTGAATTTATTTGAATATTATTTACAATTAACGCTAATTATTATAGTAACAGAACATAACCTTCTGCGACAGTATTGGATTTCCAGCCTCCGTGACTTTTCACTAATTCTCTTTCGATTGCATATCCGAGAATAATCGATACTTGCGGTTTTATAACGGTACAAAGCTGACTTGTCATTGGCTGAACACCTGTAAGCTGAGTTGTCATTGGCTGAACATCTGTACTTTAATGAGTAGGTGTACTTTAATGACATGCATTAAAGGACTGCTACCAGGTGTATAATTACTACATTTCGGCATGGTCGAGCATAAAAACATTTAACTTTCGGATACGCAGTATAACGCGTATTCAAATAGCGGTTTCGAAATCACCTGAAAGCAGTGCTGTAGTTGGGCCAGTACGGGACGGTACGCCGTACCGTTTAAAACAAAAACTCGCTGTTACAGTACCGGAAAAAAAATATAGACTCTAAAATTATATTAATTATGTTTAAATGGTCTTTTAATATACTTTGAAATGGGAGATAGGCCTATTAGCTATTTGAAAAACATTTTCATGTTCATATTTGGCATAAAAGTAGCGGCTGACATCTCATATCCTTTGCTTAAACGCTTGTTCATTCGTTGTTTTATCCAAAACACTTCAGGAGTAGGCTAGCTGCGATTTGTTAATTTCAAACTTGCATGCCGCCGTCTATTTCTATACGTAATTAATACTAACTTTATAGCATGGAGCCTCAAGAAATCTGCTATACTGATTCGCTAATTTCAAAATTTGCGTATAGTAGATGCCTTCGCATAACACTAATTTTATTATGTTGCGCCTCAAGATTTCTGCTGCACTGATTCTGTAATTTTAAAACACGCTCAGATGTAATGCTAGCAGTTTGCTTGAGGAGGGAAATATTGTTACTTTTCGTGTGTTCATGAATCTTGAGTCCAGTTACATGTTACAGATTATATTCCAATTGCAACTGAAGAATGTGAATGAGCAATACTGTAATGAACGATATCTGCACTAAGAAAAGGAATACTTTTCTAGTAAAAGAGTTCCTAGACTTTTGTTCCTAAAAAGTGTTGGACCACAAACGTCAGCGTTTAATTTCTTGCCTCATGTGCAATTATGGCTGCGATCTGGAAGGAAGTCTGCATGATGAAGAAGTAACCTTGGAAAAGAAGTGCAGTACGAGTCCAGATTGAGTCTAGTCTGACCAAGTAGATTTCAACAGTACCCTCTAAAATTTGTTTCCAACTGCAGCACTGCCTGAAAGAGTTTCAATGCTGTCTGTACTAACATCTCCCGGAGGTGCTTTATGTAGCTAATTGCTCTTCAGTATGTGTTATGAATGTCATCCCTGTCGTCTGCAGCGTTACTCCTAGCTATTTGAACTGCTTTATTGATATCAAGTTTTTTCCTTTGTAAACTAGATGTGCCTCTCTTCCTCAGGAATTAATGCAGATAAGACGTAAGCGTCTGACGACTTCCGGTTGTTGCTCTGAGCGCCACTCGTGGGGTCGTGGCTGAATGCGAAAACATCCATGGAGTAAAATCAACCCCCGGCCATAAGCTTGAAACGGTGGAACCAAAAAGGTGTACAAGTATGGCCATCAAATTATCCATAGTTCATATTTTTTTTCCCCGGTATGTTTATCAGCTGTTTTGTTCGTATTATTATGATTACAAATTGTTTCGTGTTGTGAATATTTCAAAAGTGTAGTCAAGTCCAGCAGGTGTTATTTTTTTATAAATAAGCTAATATTCTGTTTGACTCAACTGCAGAATATGTCCGTTGATATATCCCCCTATGCTTTAGCATATGAAGGAATGTCAACATCCTTCTTGATAAGAGAAAGAATGTGGAAATGAAGTGTTCAATCCATGTCACAACCATAACACTTTTAATAAATATACAGTGAAACGTCCACACCTGTGGAGTAACGGTCAGCGCGTCTGGCCGCGAAACCAGGTGGCCTGGGTTCGAATCCTGGTCGGGGCAAGTTACCTGGTTGAGGTTTTTTCCGGGATTTTCCCTCAACCCAATATGAGCAAATGCTGGGTAACTTTCGGTGCATCACCGGCATTATCACCTTCATTTCATTTAGACGCTAAATAACCTAGATGTTGATACAGCGTCGTAAAATAACCCAATAAAATAAAAAATACAGTAAAACATACATTGATGTAATAATCTGCTAATAGTCCTGTTACCTCCAGATCCAGTCTAATCCGTTTACGTATGACCAAAACCGATAGTAGCAATTTAACATTTGGCAATTGGCGGTGTATACCAAATCTATATAGACTTCAAACAAGCCTACGACAGCATAAATCGGAAGCAAATTTACAGGATTATGCAAGACTTGATATTCCATGTAAACTTATAAAATTAGTAAAAACAACGATGAAAGGAACAATAGTTCAGGTCAAAATTCAAACTCAATTAACTCATAGAGCAGGGACTCAAACAAGGTGATGGGCTGGCTCCATGCCTGTTCAACTGTTCAACTTAGTAGTGGAATATGCAATAAGAAAGCTCTCTATCAATATGAAAGGTATTCTGGACTACCAGACCACTCAAGTAATCGGCTATGCGGATGATATATGCATATTAAGTAGAAATATCAAGGCAATATACGAAACCTACAATGAATTCAAAGAGGCCACTAAGGACATAAGTCTTAATATCAATCTAACCAAAACACAGGCAGAACACTTGATTCAAGCAAGTTCTAAAATTAGAAATAACCGGCAACTTATGATCGGCGAACCAGAGATAACCGTGGTTGATAGTTTTGACTACTTAGGCTCAAGGATCACCAATAATAATGTCCTTTTTAATGAGATCCAAAAGCGCATAAGATCGGCCAATAAAACTTATTCCCTACACCAGGTTACAAGTAATCGGGACGTCCACAATGCAACTAAAATAAGACTTTATAAAACACTCATAAGAACTGTTCTCATGTATGGGTGCGAAACATGGTGTCTTACCAGAAGGGCTGAGAAAGCTATTGGTAGCTTTGAAAGGAAAATACTTAGAAAATATTTGGACCTGTAAACATAAATCAGGAATATGAGATACGAAATAATAAAGAACTTTATAGAGAATACGATATACTCACCTATATAAAAATTAAAAAACTCCGATGGGCAGGTCACGTACAAAGATTACCTCTGGATCGTCTACCAAAAAAAACCCCTTAGACCTAGTTTTCATGGAACTCGCCGTCCTGGAAGACCCATGAAGAGATGGGAAGATAATATCAGGGAGGATGCGGCTAGTCTGCTACATTGCAGAGATTGGAAACTGGCAGCGTAAAATAGAGATTTATGGAGGCAAAAAATTCGGCAGGTCAAGGCGCAAACATGAGCTGTAGAACCATTGGATAGATGGAATTGGCGGTATTTCGCGGTGGATTATGAGGCGTAAAAGGTGTAGTTTGACGTCATATCCGTCGCACAGATTTCAAGCATATTTGGCTTGAAGTACTCCCTCCTTTCTTTTTATCCTCTAACGTTCTTACTAATAAAAACTCTATATACAGACGTTTAACTGTCTTATACAATGAGTAGCTCGTTTACATGTCGTGTGTAAATTCCTTACAAATAATCTCTAAGTACGTCGTGTATAACAGTATAACTGTTACACAGCTACGTCATAGTTTCGTCATTACTTCGTTACGAAAGGTAATAGAATATCTGAGGTTCTCTATTGCATCCAATAGAGTGGTCTAGTGTGGCGTGTTAAGTATCGATAGTACAACTGACGCTAATTGATTACCACACTATATTTTGGTCAAAGCGTACAAGATACAGCAATATTATTCTAATTATTCTATTCTCTTTGATTTGTTCTTCTGTGGTTACAAGGCAACCATCATCATAAAATGACAGTCGATACGAACAGCTGTTAGAGGGGCGGCCATTTTTCCCTACATACAACGCTTAAACAAGGGGTTTCGTGTATATAACTACTGCAAAGCAATTCCCATTGTATGGTTACAGCCTGTTTATACGTCCATAGCTTATTCACGGTTTATTAATAACGTTTTCTGTCTCAACTCTGCATAAGTCTCGTATAAAAACTATACACGGTTTATTAATAAGACTGTCAGAGTAAAATACATATTCAAGCATTAACCTATACCGAAATGCAATTTATTTACACTGCTGTACAATTAATGTGTCACCTACAATCACTTTCTATATGCTATTAATTAATATTGATGTATGATTAAAGTGTCACCTATCTAATTCTTTGAAGACAAAACTAAACTGTCTATAATTTATTTTATTACAGTATTTTTTCAATCGTCGAATAATAACAAATGAATGTCACCTGTAACAAATGAATGACACTCAGTGGCGGCTGATTGAATGAGACAAGTGAGGTCAGGTCTCAGTCACTTGCCTTAATTAAAATCAAATTTTGTGTTTTATATAATATATTAGTCATTTGAATGAAGCTTATGTCGCTGTAGAAGTATTTGAAAACTTAGTGATGGATATAGACCTGTTTTGCAGTAAAATTTGTTCCTGAGGGCAGGTTCGCTCGTGTCGGGTCTGGATTCTGCATTTCGTATGTTTTCGCGGCTTTGAGGTTGTACTTGAAACGGTGTAGCTAAGACACAATTCGTCTGGCCTTGTGGCCTGGTCAGCTTTCACCTCTCCCATCCATGGACTGGTCTCGAGGGTGGAATGGGGTGGATATAGCAGTGGTGACTTGTCTTCCTAAATAGGCCATAAATAACATAAAAATTCCCGCTGTTTAGCAGGCAGACACCACACTGTTCTCTCCCCTTATGTCTTAGTTTATGACTTAAGCGAGGGTGTGTGGTGTAAGGTAGAGTTGACCACACTTCGTGAGGTTACAGGAATTGAATAGGGTTCTTGAGAATAAGAAGTCGTCAAACTGTGGTATAACTGTTATATTGGAGAATAGGTAGTAATACAGTTGAATGTGTTGTAGACTACATGACAGCTAACGAGTAAAAGTCCTGAGGTTAGTGGTGGCTCGTATTATATAGTCCAGGTTTGGGGCGTTGTCAGGACGCGAGTCCATGTCTAAACATGACCATACATGGTAATGTTTAGGGGTTGTAGTCACGTGCAGTACGATAGACATTTTAGTTCCACATGACCATATATAGTAATATTTTAGGGAACGCAGCCCTAAAGAGTCCAAAAATAACTCAAAGAAGTGAGAGAGTAACGCGTGGGTGAAAGGGAGATAGCTTTCTATGCAGTCACCAACATCCTTAGGAGTAACTCATACGTTTGCAATGATGCAATTACACAGAATACAGTAACATATAATTTTTATACATGTTCATAATTATTAATTCACACTACAGTCTAGGAGGGTTACAATATTATTCCACACTTCCCTTCCTATTAAATGTTTGACCAACTTCTAACAGATTACAAAGACATCTCAACACATAAACAAATAAATACAACCACACAGGCGTATACAAACTCACATGCAATAGTTGCGACAGTTTCTACTTGGACAGACTCGATACAAAGAACACATTAAAGCAATAACCAGAGGACACAATACATCTACATATGCCCAACACATAACTAATGCTAACCACACATACAATAGCATAAATACAGACATGGAAATCCTACACATACAACCCAGAAACCAAAAACTGAACACACTAGAACAATATGAAATATATAGACACAACAAAACACACCCTGATCAAATTCTCAACACACAGATCAATTTCAGAACACACACACTATTTGACACCACATTTCAACACTTTTCAACAATCGAACGCACCCACACAACAGGCAGCGAAGTTCGAGATGACCCCGAGATATATACTAAAAGCCAGGTTATGAACAGACTAAACCAGAAGCAACGTTCTGTTGGTCTCTTTCTGAGCTCTGTTGCCACATAGTGGCGCGAGATTCAAAGCGTGTTCAGCGTTTGTCACCGATATGTTTAAAATAACTACTGTATATAGTTCTCGATAACACTATCCACAATATTAGTAATTAAAATTACTGTTTTTAAGAAAGCACGAGCTAATGACGCTGGTACGAAATGCGACTCGTAATGCCCGTGGTACTGTAAATGAACTGGGAAATTTGGCTACACTGTCTCCATGATTCCGTTGCCAGATTTTCGTTAGCTGACGACATTTTCACGCGAGATCCAATGACAAGCTCTGTTCTCCTTTTCCCCTCCAACCCCTTACACTCAACGTGTCATCGCTGCACAGGCTACCCCTCTAACCCGCACTTTCCTCTCGCCCTGCCAACTACTTCCTGTTTAGTCGGTTCATAACCTGGCTTTTAGTATAGTAGGCTCTGAGGATGGTGTGAAGAAGCACCGAAACAGCTGTAAGCTGCACATGCTTACACAATTAACACGAGTAAGATCGCCATTTAATCACTTATTTATATTCAAGTGTTGAAAGTAGTGTACGAAAAATTCAACATGGATCATAGAAAATGTTTGCATTTCATTGTCACTATCTGAGTTTTCTCCCTCTCTTGCTCTTTCCTTTGATCTCTGATTGTATTGGCTATTCTTAATAATATTATTATTGAATTTTCAAGTTTATAGAACCCTATTTTAACCGAAGGTATATTGGGGCTGTAGTTAAATCGTACATATTATAGCCCTGTACAAATACTTATATAAAATATATACATAATTATGACATAAAATACACATATTACATTAAATGTGTATGACATAATAAACATCATAATTATATTATATACAAATATGTGGATATGAGATAAAATAGATACATAGAAATAGATACACAATATATGAAACACAGACACATTACATACAATACTTTCCCAGGACACATCACACACAGACTTGTAAGCATTTCGTAGAAACGTACATATTACTTTTAAGGACGCATATGACATAAAAATGACATGAACTAGATACATGACATACAAATGCATACACAACACATAAGACATAAACATATTATATAAAATACACAGACAAGACTTAAAAAAAATTATATAAAAACTTATACAGACACATCATTTTATTTTTACTTCAATTTTTATTGTTCCTGAGTTTTTGAATGTACTTCACTCCCATCCCTTCTACTAATGAAGTTCAACCGTCCTCCACACAGATCCAAGACCGCATATACAGTCATAGTAGCCTTACGGTCATAGTAAACAGTACGTTCCAAAAATATGTTCGCGTTTTCCAGTGACGAAAGAACTTTCAAAATTGCATCATTTTCCATTTGCCTACGTCGCATCCCGGTTTCCCCCATCTACTTCTATTCGCCTCTCTATAAATGCTAGTGGAACATTAATTTCTGTTAGGAATTGGACGTCTACGTAACATTATACCCATACAATTGTTTAAAATAACTTAAATAAGAGGGCCTCGTTAAGTAATTAACTGTCACGTGATTTCCTGCCTTTCTACGACGCTGCGACGTAACCACTTGATCGGATAGTAGATAGCATGTCTGAATTTTAAGTGAAGATTGAATTTACAGTACGTAAGGTCTCTTTTATAGAGTAGGTACAGAATTATTTCAACATGAGTTACTGATACGAAGTACGAACCTGGTAATTTGAATTACGTACAATAGTCTATAGTGCGATAATATGCACATTAGAACTGAAGCCTGTATCGAAATGAACGGCCACCATTTTGAAAATGTGTTTAAATATCCATATTATGAATTGTTTTCAATTTAACTTCTTTCTCTATATTATACGCTAATGTGCTGTAGAGAGTATAATGTACACTGCATAATGAATACGTCCGCATGGAAAGCTCAGTTCGTGAGTAAAAACACTCATTGTTAATACTCTACTGCATTTTGATTAAACAAAAACCTAATGAAAATGATCAAACTCAAAATCGCGATATTTCTTAGTTTACGTAAATGGATGAACTACTTTTCTTCCCACCTATACCTAGTAAAGTGATTTGTTTGTATATTACGCCAGTATCATCGAACTCCAGTCGTGGAAGGGGGTAGCAAACGGTGTTTCCTGTTCTTAATCGTTGATCCAAAGGTATAGCCACGTTAATATTAGAAATGTTAGTAAAAATAAAATGATGTCCCTGTATATGATATGAAACTGTGATATTACAGCTATTATTATTGTGATTATTAGTATTATTAATAGTAGTAGTATCTCCTTTTATTGCAGCCTGTTTTGCCCTGTGGCATGTTAGATTAATGATACAAAACCTGAAAATATAATATATACACAAAAAAATTAACACATTCACATAGCCTTACTAATTGCATTAACTACAACTTCTCTTAGTATGGTAGAAACACACAGACTAGCTATTTACAGTGAATTGTGAATATGTGATACGAATTTCTGAAATTCTCTTGAACAGAATTTCTTTTTAAACATAAAACACAGTGGTTTTTCAAGTTGCCCAGAACATGGGATGACATGCGACAGTAATAACAGGCGAGCTCTTTCGAAAATTGGGCAATCAAATAGCAGGTTATGAACAGTCTGGGCGATTTCCCCGCATTTACACATGGATTCATTTACATTATTGATTTTGAGCCGTTTAAAATATGTTTTAAATTTTCCATGGCCTGAAATGAATTGCGTAAGCACGAAATTGGGTATCATGTGTTTACAGTTTAACCTAGAGGTTATTGTAGAAAAGAATAATGCCCGGTTTCTTCAACCATTGTTAAATTATAACAGTGTATTATTCCATTTTAACTGTAAACTTGACAGTTGAAGCATTTCTTCAACTACTGTTAGTACTAACAGGCTGTTAAAATCCATGTTAATTTAAGTGACCAATTTCATGGAGTTAAGTCATTTAACTTTCTGTTAGCATGGAAGTATTCAATATGGCTGGTGCGTTAGATGCTGAACTGTTGTAGGGGAAAGTAGCCTATATCGTACCGGAGCCGAAATCGTACCAATATTAATATTGAGGAAAGTATTGCATGCAGGAACCATCTGAGGAATTTTTTCATGAAATACAAATAGAAACTGATACTCGTTCAGTTTTCCGCCTTTCATCCAAGACAACAGCTGTATTAAATCGCGTTTTATAGTAAGGTCTGATTTCTCATATAAGATTTTCTTACTCTTTCATAAGCTTTTAGTAAAACATTGAGTTAGTTTAATGAATGTGTTTTATTACACCTAGTATATTAGATTGGTTGCATTATTTAAACGGTAAAAATAGTCACTGTAACAGTTTTGTTTAGGTTATAATCTGAATAGTTTGCTTGGAGTGCTAGTTTCCTAAATCGTACCATTAAAAGGTTGCTCATATCGTGCCAGTATGATTTTGGCAACGTGAACAAGTAACGTTAGGTGCATAATATTTTCAAATTTCAGAATAGATAATGATCAAGCAAGAATACGTAAAATCGGAACCAAGTGTTGTACTTAAGGCACTGGATGAATTTCGATCCGGAGCAGTGGGATTGAATGAATGTTGTCGTATGTACGAAATCTCAAAATTGATTTTCAAGCGAGATTTGATGGGCAAGGTAAAGAGAGGTCGGGATCGTCCTGCAAATGGATCCGTTAACGGATTGTAAAAATTTAACGTTGACGAAACGTGTTTCTCTCTAAACCAAACTGGCCGCGAAACCAGGTGGCCCGGGTTCGATTCCCGGTCGGGGAAAGTTACATGGTTGAGGTTGTTTCCGGGGTTTTCCCTGAAACCCAACATGAGCAAATGCTGGGTAACTTTCGGTGCTGGACCCCGGACTCATTTCACCGACATTATCACCTTCATCTCATTCAGACGCTAAATAAACTAACCTGTTGAGAAAGCGTCGTAAAATAACTTAATAATAAATCCCTAAACCAAAGATTTCAGTTCAAACGAGAACGAGAAAAAGTGTTCAGTAAGCTGTTGTGCTAACTTCAAGTCCCTGTAAGAATTAATTGCAGCAGAAGTAATCGAAAGGAAGAATTTCAAGGGGGGGGGGGACAGAAAAAAACAACAAATCAACTATCAAGAAGAACGAAAAAGGCATCTAAAATTATTGATGTTAATGTAAAAGAAGAAGACTGATTTTATTTTATCTGTGAGGAAGCTGTCATTATGATTCCTTGCTCTCTGTGCTATCAATGGGTGCATGAGACATGTGCAGGAGTTTCTACGGCTCAAGAAAACGTTCTCATTTTGTCTGTGACGTGTAACGACAGAATCTGACAAGTAGGTATCTTTCATATGTGTTAAATAAGATTGAATCTTAAGTGGTCCTTCGTGTTTTCGTGTTACTAGATCTTGATAATATTTAAGATTTATGTATTACAAAAATCTTTGTATCTTAAAACATATCTGTTTCTCATTTGTATTAATGGAACTCCATATCAAATGATAATAAAGTAATGAAATATGTTATTTTTATGAAGTTATTATTGTGAAAATGATGTCTTTTATAAATGGGTACGATTTAAGCAACCTATAGGTACGATTTAGGAAACTAGGCGCATAAATCGTACCACTTGCAAAAGTTTTAAATAATATCTTTTAAAACAATTTATAATTATTTAAAAATTCCGAAAAAAATATATATATTTTGTATCCCAAGGTACTGTCTCAATGTCTAACAGTGTATGCAATTAAAATTCCTTCCCATTTCTAAATAACTGAAGAAAAACTGAAAAGTGGTACGATATAGGCAACCTTCCCCTATGTTGATTATTTAGAAAATGATATCCATCATACAGAGCGGATGATTTCTGTGGTTCGACAGAACATAAATTCATACAAAAATATAAGCAAATTGATGCAAAGTCTCACTTTTCGCTTTCAACTTAGATCCGTTTGTTTGTTTATTCTCAATAATTGGTTTATACTGCGAAATTATTTCCAGCAAAAGGCTTCTCTCGAACGAAAAGAATTAGTCCCACGATTTCTTATTGTTCCAGTGTTTTCCATTTCACAACAGAAATACCAATACACCGCTCCACGCTACTGTGATAGAGACGACGGAAAGAAGCAGAAATAAAACCTGAGAGAATAGAAAGACTTCTATCCTCTCTGAATCAAACAACGGAAACAAGCGAGAATCGCAATTGTGAGAGTCCAGAAAACAGAACTGAGCCAAAGAGTTTGTAATATTAATAATAAGAGAGAAATGCGCACGAGTGTGCATTGTTAGAGATGCTAGTAAATATCACTTTTTCCTATCTCAGTTATTGATTTTTCTGCCCTCTGACACGTCAGTATGTGATATTGCCGACATAGTTCACCACATAATTTGCACACGCAATCTCCGTCAGCAGTATGGAACCCTGATCTGATGCACAGTCTGTGGTGGTAGCCATGAATTGATAGGCTCGTCACCACATGTCGCAACGGTTGGTTTGGTCCCATCCAGTTCCTGTCTATCACGGCTCCGGTGCTGTAGAACCCGTCCGGAATCTGGCGTCTTTTCTCTTCTCTTTCCGTTAGAAGCTGCTCGTAGCCGCTGGTAGATGGCAGTAAGTAGTCCGTTCTGAGGTCTTCTATCAGGAAGGTTTCCCTTGAAAGTATATATATATATCAGCCTTTGAAAGTATATATATCAGCCTCGACGGTGCATATTTTGATGTTCCCAGGGCTCTTTGCAGGAAGGTGGCTTTAACACTTTCTAGCATCTCTAGATCCTTCTTCTTTAAGTACTGCCAGATTATTTGAACCCCGTACGTCAGTACTGGCATTATCTTCGCCCTGAATAGCTTCATTGCTGTTTCGAACGACAGTGATTGTAGGTGCTTTATGTCGGTTATTGCCCTGATCGCGGCCACTGACCTCTCCTTTACATGCATAGTAAAACAGGTCCCTGATGTTTGGAAGATCACTCCGAGGTATCTGAACGAGTTGACTACTCCTAGTGGCTCTTGTTATGCTGGATTATATCATTCCTCGATATCCGACCTCCTTTGCGAAATATCATAATCTTAGTCTTTTCTGTGTTTATATGAAGTCCGTTGTTATTCGCCCAGTCATTCAGTCTATCGAAGCACGATTGCAGATCCTCCACATTTGCTGCTGTTAAGGCCATGTCGTCCGCATACACGTATACGTCCGTCTGTCCACCTCCGCGAACTGCTTCTATCACGTCCGCTGTCATTAGGTTGAAGAGTAGGGGGCTGACGGGATCTCCCTGCAACACACCGTTTGTTTGCGTGATGGGTCTTGATGTCCTTAGGTTGTCGCTTATGTTCACCACATTATACTCTAACATATTCCTTATTATGTTAGTGAGATAATTCCGTCCAAACCTGGTCTCCAGCTTTGAAACTAATATCTGTCTATCTAGCAGATCGAAGGCCTTTTTATAGTCTATGAAAACTACGTATCGTTTCCCCTTGTCATGACGTAGAGCTTCCTCTATTACTTGTAATAATTTTGTGACAGCCTGGAGCGTTGATCTTCCTTTCCGGAAACCAAATTGCTCTTCTGGTATTATATTTCCTGCAAGTTCCGAAAGTCTTTGTGTGATGATTTTGGTGAAGATCTTGAAAGCAGCCTTCTCTAGAGCGATGCCCCTATAAGCGTCCGGTAGCGTTGTATCTCCTCTCCCTTTGTAGAGGACTTTGATTGTCGACGTCCTCCATACTTCAGGCAATTTGCTTATCTCCAGGCACTTATTGAATAGCATTGCCCATGTTTCCCTCAAGATTGGTAGAGTGTCTTTTAAATTCTCGTTGAAGATTGCGTCTGGACCTGCGGCTTTTTTGCATTTTAGACTCCGTATTGCTGCAGTGACTTCTTCTTCTGTAATTTTTGGGAAATCCTGTGCTTCTGTTATTATGGTTGTAGGGTATGCTCTCTCAGTATGCCTGTTGTTTAATGTTTTCTGGAAGTGTTCCTCCCAAGTACTCATAGATATTTCCTGTGAGAACTTCGGTTTTCTGGATTTTAGTGCTACATATGGGTCTTTCACTGTTTCTTCGACAAGTCTTCTGCCTTCTTTCACTACGTGCGCTGCTTTTTTCTCTTTTATCAGTAGTTTGTATTGTCTTCTAGCCTGGCCATACTGTTGTAGGGTCTCCGGGGATTTTGTTTTCTTGGCTGAGTGTAGAAGGTTGAGCACGTCGCATCTCTTCCTGCAGCAAGTAATGTCAAACCATGATTGGGCCTTTCTATCTCTTTTTTTCAGTTACAATTTGCACTGTTCTAATGATGTCCGTTATTTTGCAAGCAGCTTCATTTACTTTGCCATCCTCGATGTTCTTGTTCACCGTTATTATTTGTTCTGTGGCTTCTTCCAGTGATGCTGTGTCTACGTGTCGTGTTGTTTTCTTGCTATTGCTTAATTCTTCCTTCTTATGAGATATCTCGAGGTTTGCCAAAATGGGAATATGCTTCCTGAGAGGGGTTGTAGCCGATTTTGTCAGTGCTTGAACGGAGATTTTTGTGACACGCGGATTCAGGAAAATGAGGTCGATTGTGCTGGCACCATTATAGCTGATATACGTGGGTTCTTTTGGATCGTTAGAAGCTTGAAGCCTTCCTGTTCAAGATACGCTATTGTTTGGGCTGCTTTAATGTTGTGAATGTCCGTCCTACAATTGAAGTCACCGGCTATCAGAACCGCTTCTTCTGTACTTGTGTTTGATATGGATTCGTTCAATGCTTCAATTATCTCTTGGGCAGAAAATTCCGGCTGAAAGTATCCGCCAATGATAGTGATGCAATTTGTTTTTAGCATTAACAGATTTGGGGTCCTCTTTAAAACAGTTATAGGAGCTAGCCATGGCTTCACTAGACATGTTATGCCGCCTCTTGGTCTTCCCATATTTCCTTGGTTAGCTAGCATGTGGTAGTTGTAAAACCCTGGGAGGTCTACTTCTTTTGTGAGGAATGTTTCGGTAAGTATCGTAATGTCTTCCTTGAATATGTTTACTGACATGATATTCCTTACACCGTTCAGTCCTTCTATGTTCCATAGGAGCATGGATGCTTTCCCGCTCCTAGAAGGAGCTGCTTGCTGGCTGGTGACTGTCCAGCAGCACACCGGTGTTTCTTTTTCTTCCCCGAAAAAGTTACTGCCTGACAAGAACATCTTTTGGCCAGAAATCTGGCAGATTCACCCTGTTCAGGTCTGCGAACGGTATGCCTACTCTAAATGCTTTGTTCGTCCCTTTCGTCTCGAGTTGTATACACTCTCGTACTTCTTGAACACCATTCCTAGTTAGGTAATTTCTGAGTTCCTCCGACGTGGTGGCACTGTGAAGCTTGCCTACATAGAGCCACCCGATACGTTCTGCTGCTCTCAGAGAATTATCTGGTTTGTTTCCTGTTATTCATGTCCGCTTTCGCGCTTGTCTCTGTACTACATTCGACCACGCGTTTTCTCCATGGTCTCCGTCTGGTTCTATCGCCGTATCTGGTTCTCTGCTTGCTTCCTGAACATTCTGCTCACTGTAATATTACAAACTCTTTGAACTGAACCTACACTTGGTTATAGGTTATGGTTGAACTCTAGAATCTCTGGTCCTAACAGAGAGTTAAACAGAATGTTAAAATGTGAAATGTAAAGTTGAAGAAAAGCAATATTTTTAACAGCAATTCAGACTTTTAACTTAAGCCTGGTTCAGGCGTGTTTCTGTGATGGATTTCAAGGTGGCTGCGCGGATGGGTAGCCTGCGTGGTCACTGGCTGGCTCCCGTGTTGCCTACGGTGATGGTAGTTGTTCGCACGGAGCTGGCTCTTTTCATAGTTCAAATTGGAGAATCATCTGCAGCTTCATCTGTTGCCAACACTCATGGTCAAAAAGAAACTAAACCGTGAGTGGAAAACAACTAAAGTCCTACATTAACAGTAGTAAATGTCGTAATAAAGTAATTAGGCCATAAGTGCAAAACAGCTAAAGTCCGATATTTAATTGTTGTTTCTTAGAAACTAAAGAATATAGAAAAAAACAGGTTTAGTTGGAAAACAACGAACATGGCGACATGGTTTCAATGGTGATATTATATGATCATCTTTGGTTTCCAGCCTGCAAACCATCACGAAAAATAGCAAGGAACCTACCCTCGAAATCCAGCAAGCTAGCCATCCACGGAGCCACCAGAGCGCATTACTTCCGGCGAGTGACCACGCAGGCTACCCATCCGCGCAGCCACCCTGGAATCTATCACAGAAACATGCACCGTCTGAACCGGGCTTTACAGTTAATTAAGGCTATATTAGGTGCATTTTAACAAAGATTAAAGAAACCGGGCCTAAGTCTCTAGTTAGAGAGCCGTTATTACTTCCTTGCCATTGAATATCCCAGCGTGCTAACATGTGTTCCCTTAATTTATGTTTTATGAAACTGACAGGAATTTTATGGTAATTATCAACGACATTCATGGAACAAGCAAGCTTGGATAGCGGGTCTGCCCTTTCATTCCCTAATACACCCGAGTGCCCTCGAACCCAGTTTAAACAAATATGTTTGCTGGAGTTAGCAATATTACGTCTGACATTTACGGCAATCATATGCATATTATATTTGTCCCTAATACAGTTCAAAGTTGCCTTATTCTTAATAATAATAAAACGACAACAAGCACTACATCCCTTCCTGTAATCTGAACACGTCTCTCTCTAGTTACATTGTTTCAACATCCACAGTCCACACTTTCTGCAACTGCTACAGCAACAGCAACACACACAAAAGAGCAACATTACTCCGATTACTGAACTAATACAGAGCCAAGAAGAATAGTGACGCCAATCTTTCATATTGAATTTTGGATTGTTCTTCTGATATTGTTTTTGAAGATTATGAATTCTTACTCCCATGTATTTAAAATCATGAGTCGTAGATAGAATATTTGGAAATGGCAATTGCATCTTAGTTTTTGTCGTTATTTCTTCTTGTTTCTGTGAAATACAACAGTCAATATGCATGGGAGCTATAGGGATGATATCAGTAGTAATTTGATTAATTTTAGTATGCTGTAGTGCAGTGGTTCCCAACCTTTTTTGACTGACGACACACTTTACTGAACGCCCACGATATCGCGACACACTTATTTGATTTTATTAATACTAATAATAATGATAACTAGTACATTTATTCTGGAGGAAAAGGTGATGTAACTCTGTGCAGAATATTGTAGAGCAGACGGGGAGATGCTTAGACTACTGTTCACTACACGGGAATTTTGTCGTTTTTAACCTCCTTTTCGTCCAAATAAGACTTTCAAGGTCTAAGCGGAATTCAAAGAAAAATTATATTAAAAACATAATTATTCACACATATTTCGGTTCCATGATGAAAACTGCAACAAAAAGGTGCCGGAACGCCGTTCCAGCGCGTTCCGCCAGAAAAAAGCATTGATAACAACTTCTATGTAGTGTTGTAGATAAGTCGATGTTAACACACAGTTGAAAATTCTAAAAGAACAAGCAGCAAATTGAGTGGCATTAGAAAAAAAAAACAAAGATATGTGTCAAAAATCCCAATCTATCTATGCTGGATATCCGATAAAAGATGTCCTATCAAAGATTATTGTTCTTGAAAACTCGCCTATTTAAATTAATGTGAAATCTGCGGTTGGTGGGTTGCACAGAGTTTCTTTATATAGTACGTGGCCTTATGGTTGAAAAACTGAACTGAACATTGTTGCAGATGTTCACGTTTCATTGGTAAAGTCTGTCTCAAAATAAAATGTACCATATAAAAGACTTCGTTGCAAATAAAAAATGCATTGTAAAGAGACTTTGTGGATGGCATAAAATTTATTTTTAAAATCCAAAATTTCGCGACACACCGGTTGGAAACTCCTGCTGTAGTGGATATAACACACCTACCGAGGTCAACCCTTAACAATTAACAGCTAACACAAGTTTCCCTCTATTAAATAATTTTACTTTTTCCTTTACTTCATTCTCACATACTACAGTTATTTTATCCTTTTGATGATTTACATACAGCCCTTCATTACTATGTGTTAACGGTATCCACATGGTATCTATTATATGTAAGTTACATATTGTTCAAATGCTTTACATATTTTGGATATTCAGTAGTAGTAGGATGTGTCAGGTAGATGAGGCAATTCTCTTTCACTATATGATTTATTGGTACATTCTCCGTACAAATCATATTAACAATTGAGGCACTCACAAGGAAAGTAGGTCTAATACAAGTGACATTTTTTTAAAAAGTGAGATAAGTGTATATTCTAAATCTTTAATGTCACTTCTGTTCAGAGAAAAAGTAATATAAGTGCAGTTGCAGTCAGTGCTGCTCCCTGTTGGCCTAACTATTGTATTGCAATGCTTACAGAGTTTTGACTGAGAGGCAAACTAATACAAGTGCGTTGTTTATGTAGTGTTGTTGTGTTTCTCAAGTTTATGACTAATTCATTTGCCATCATGGAGAGAGGTAATATAATACAGCGCTGACTTCTCGAAACATCTTCGTGGAAGGCCTGCACACATTGAGCTGGACCAACTATACAGTGATCCAATAAGAATAGCTTTTGCTAAGTGGAGCAACTTGCAAGAGCTGAAGAAATTCATTCCACGGCATAACCACTCTTTCTTTGATGACCTGAAGCATGAGGAGGGGCTTATAATAAGGACTGCAGGACGTGGACATGGAAGAGGAAGTTCAAGGAATACTCGCGGTAGGAGGCCTACAGGTGCACTTCATGACAGAAACACATGTTACAGCAGAGAGAGATGTGACGTATTCAGATGAGGCTAGTGACGTAATGGACAGCGACTAAGGCTGAATGTCATTGAAAATTAAAAATATCATTAACCCACTTCTTTCGGTTATATAGACACATTTTGTGTCGTAATATGTTAATAAGAAAGCTCAAATGCTGTTAAGACAGGAATGTTTTAATGTTCTAAGTAATGATCTTGTTCTTCTTTTAAATGATATACAAATAATTAAAACCCTTGCACTTGTATTACTCCTCCACAAAAAATAATTCCGTGGCAAAATAATACAAGTGACTTTAGGGCCCAATTTTACCTAAACTGTTTTAGAATAGATAATTTCTATTTAGAAGTTAAAAAATATAGGTACCAACTTATACAACTGAAAATTTACAGCAACATATTCCTGTAAAAGATTTTTAAATTTCCTTTCAACTTCATAGTCTTTTGTCTCAAAACTTATTAAACGTCACTTGTATCACTTTGCTTCTGAGTGCCTCAATTATCTTTTTGCATTCTCTAACATGCTGTTGAGATAAAAATGCCGTTTTTGTTCTCAACATATTGGTTGCTATGTAAAGATATTGGGGTTGTATAAATTTTGCTGTTCTATTATTATTCATAACTACCGGAAAAGGAACAATTTCATATAAATTTAACTTTTCGCGTGATAGTAAAGGTACTCTCACAATGTATATCAACGCAGGTGATGTTTTATAAATAGTTACCGTCATCACCTGGTCTACTTGGTGTGATGGAAAATCGATAGGAATTGTTCACGTAACACTTTCTTAATTTTCTCTTAAGTTATAACCAGGCTTCGAAACTTTGGACCCGATACAATAAGTTTACTGTGCATGCACTATAGATTGTTGGCTCGCTGCAGGTAGATAGAGATGTGTTGAGGTAACAACGTTGCTATTTATAATAGAGTACGGTAGTATGGGGAAACATTCTGAAAGTAAATATACATTACACAATGAAAATGTCAAGAGAATATGAAAAGCATTTATTCTCCTGTCCCTTATAAGCATTTGTGATTAATTATACACAGTGTTAATGGTGAAAATAAACATGTATCAATTTTAATATCTTCATCTATCATATTGGTCGTATTTAGAAATTGCAATTACAGTACCGAATTGCAATGTACTACAAGATACATTTTCAGTGTCTCAAACATAAATCTTTTTCGGTTAAGCTTATCTGCCGAATTTTGTACTGTAGAAAGCTGCGCTCTACGTCGCATGACGTGATAGGAGCAAAACGAAAAAACCTAACATCATTGCAGACTCTAACAGACAGTCCTTTATTCTCGGGTGACTAATTTGCTGTTTATGTTACACAATGTTCCATATCCCTTATTTTTACATAAAAGTGATTTCCACTTCTGTTTTAGACGTTCAGTAACCGGTGTACCTGATGTCTCATTAATTCTCTGCGTCATTTTCTAAATTAATTTGAGGGCTTCCGGCATCTCTTGCTCTGAATTCTCTAACCGTGTAATAGTTTCAGACACAGTTTGTATGAAAACCAAATGATTCGTCAGAACCTTCAAATCCAGAGCGTTTTTCTTTGCGTATTTGTTGGCATTCATTCTACAGTACCCGCACCCACTGTAGCCTACGCTTTACCATTATACTCAGTACGCTGTTATGCGGATTTCCCACTGAACTGCTCTATCGGGTCCGAAGTCTCGAAGCCTGGTTGTAACCTAAGGTTGAATAATTCCAAGTCGCGCATTTGTTGTCACTGTGATCAACAAATCGTAATATTCATAACAGCCTTGGTATCCTAACTCAACATGTTTAATCTTTAGATTTGCTGTAATCGTATTGTCTTCATGCGTCTTACCTTCCCACTGATTTTGGTAATGTGAAAGAAAAGTATTGAAACTTTCTTTTATTGCTTTTTGATTTAATAATAATTCCGTAGTTGTTTCATTGACTGTTACCAAACTTAACTTTAAAAGTGTTAACTGTTCTGGACTAATATGCAAGAAGTTAAGTTGTTCTTGCTGCATTTTATCTATTCTTTCCTTATACATTTCTGCCTCAGCTTAAATTGCAGTGCCGAATAGAATTTTAGAAATTTCGCCTACAAAACCTAGTACAGAACGCTTTTTCCTGTTATTATTATTATTATTATTATTATTATTATTATTATTATTATTATTATTATTATTATTATTATTGACTATTGTTCCAATAATATCTTCAAGAGTTTCTCTTAGTCTTTGTACACTACTTCTTTTAGCCAGGATGTGAGCTAATCCTTGCTCACAATCCGTTTTGTAATACCATGTGCATACTAACAAATTTTTACATTCATTCTGTATAGTTGCAGTCCCTTGTTTGAGCGTATCATACAGGCGTTGTACCTCTCCTATGTCTACGTAAGTAATGACATCCCAGAGATACGGAGTGAACCACACGTCTGCTACAAAAGCAAAGTATATGCCTGCCTGTCCTTTGATTTCTTCATTTTGAGTTGCTGAAAAGCATTCAACCTTAACAGTAGCCATACCAATGAGTAGTGCTAACCACTTACATAAAATCATCTTGGTATGCTTCTGAAAAGAAAAGAAACACAATTATTCTTTGTATTCCTTTGCTCTATTGATGTGTACAGTGAATTCTTTTTCCCGTACCCCCAATTCTGCACAACTCGAGGTTAACTTTATTAACCCGAATAACCTTCCCACAGAGGGTCCAACTTTTTCCTATTCTCCTTTCCGTAACAAGACCTTGGCTCCCAGAGCTATATCATAGGTACATCTTGCGCTAGACCTTCTGTCACAATCTTCTATAACCCCTCTGTCTATCACTTCTTCTAAGGATTTCTCATCCGCAACTGCTTTCACTGCTTCTCTCACAGAATCAAAGAAAATTCCATTTACAAAAACATTTTTTCCAAATTTAATTATTACCTTTTGTCCAACCTTTTTCTCGTCCTCTGACCAAGAGTTAGTGAAGCGATTAGTACTGTCTAAAGTAGATTGAATCATTTGTTCGATTCTTGCCTCCCTTGGAGTAATACTTTCGTTGGGTTTCTGATTTACCTGACAGAGTTGGATCGCATTGTACATAAATGTTCGTTGTACAGCAAAACGTGTCTCTAGTTTTTCCTTTATATCCTCACATTTTTTTTCATCTGTTGGACGGATGTTTAAAGTTCTCCTAGCATTACCTGTAATCTTTGCTAAAATATATTTTATTAATATATTCTCCTGATTTGCATTTATTAATGACCTAGCTGACTCAACATTATCAATAAATTCATTTAGCATAGATGGTTCGCCTGAAAAACATTTTTCAAACAATTTAGCAGCAGCTGTAATGGATAATTCAGCACTTATTCTTTGTTGCCTTAGAAGAGTGTTCAATTGCTCGTCTACAATTGAATTCGTTGATCTTGATCTGCTTGTGCCATGGTCTAAAGGGCTTTCACTCGGATTACTAACATTCACCAATATTTTAAGAAATTATAACAAGGGTTATAGGTATCCTACAAGCAAAACTCAGCTCGAACTCCTCGCGGCGCGCATGCTATATCCCTCTTACCCCCCTGCAGTAGGCGTGAGAGCATGCTGGGAACGGCAGCATACGTCATCTGCGCGAGACAGTCACGCCCGCTGGTTTCTGCCCACTGAGTTTTCCTTGTTGGATGCCTGTAAGAACGTCTCTCGAGACTGGTAGTACACTCACCCAGATGAAGGATCTCTTGACTAGTTGGCGCGCTCTGGCCGTCGATCCGCGGACCTCGTCACCAGCAACTGGTCAGTGAGCTTCTATGCGGGTTGCTAACAGCTGGATATACCGGAGACCTTCAGGTAACGGGCACCCCGAAGAGGAAGAGCCACACTGGAACAGCCAGGCGACTAGGGTCGACGTTGATTCCACTCGTGAAACAATCATGGCAGTAGATGACGACTGTGGATACACTGGCCCCTTCTCATCTGTCTTCAACCTCTAAGACATCAGGATCTGCAGCAGAAAGTGCTTCTGTCAGTAAACATCATAAATATAAATATCTTACAGATAATTATATTTTTATTCCTTTTGCGGTTAAACGTTCGGATCATGGTGTAATGAAGCCAAAGCTCTTATCTCCACCATAGGCAGACGTTTAGAGCAGCTTGCTGGGGACCCTCGAAGCAGTCAATATCTATAGTCCGGATCAGCGTACTTCATACCCTAAGGGTGAAACCTAACCATTTTCCCCCCATTACTACATATGCTAGTGGATTGTGGTGATTTTCTAGTTTGGAGGTTGAATTTTCTTTTGCCAACTTCGTTTCGAATTTCGACACTGACGAATATTACAAATGGTAGTGATTTTGTAACTGGTACGTTGGCAGCTGAGACAAATGTCGACAATATTAGTCAGTACTGGAGTCCCATGAAATTAAAATTGTACTAGAATTCTGAGCCGATTACTGAAAGCTAGTGAAATTTGAACATACTAATAATTAATTAATATCAGTATTAATATTAATACATAATAGTCATTTTATGTGTTGCGTTGTGGTTATAATTCAATACTATAGTCAGGTAAGTTTTCGGAGTTAATATTAATAACTGCATGTGGTCAAACAAAATACATTTTTAGGTTAGATCTCCTGAGTCAATTGTTTAGTCAAACCAATGAATTTCGTATTGCCAGACAAAATACTTGACATGTTGATCCTTTTCTCGTATAGTTTGCCTATGAAAATATGTTACAAATTATTGAATTATTTAGAATAACCTTCCAACATAAAGTACAGTAAGTAAATAAGTCATTTAGTACGTAGGATCGTGTGATATCTGGTAACAAGACGGCAATATTTGCTGTTTAGGAACTGTTCTTATGTGACCCTCAATATACGTCAGCGCATTGGTATCGCCATTCAGCGCGGTAATGCAACAAGTAGGGTAAAGTTGCCTAATTCCGTGACATATTTAGTAAAGTCTATATTTATACCAAAATTGTATTAAATTTTTCAAATATCACCTAAATGACGTTATTTCGACCTTTAGCTATAACAATCAGTGTCAACAGTTTCACAAGTTCGGTATATAATATATAATTCTTTTTTTATTATACAGTGGCTCCTAAATCCGTGACAAGGATCCAGATTCCGTGATAGTGGTTTCATAATGCCGTGATTGATATCCTAATTCCGTGATACTAAAATAATCCTCATTAACTGTTCAGAAAACAAACGCGTATTTGGAAAAACACATTAAAATCATGGTATATTGTTTTAATAGGGATTAAGCAAGAAACTACAACATAAAAGAAGGGCCTAAGTGACATTTCATAGAAAATACTTGTGTAACTACAGGAATACATATTAATATATTATAAACAAAATAAACTGAAAGTTAAATTCAGTACACAATTAAATTTGAATAAATTGAATTATAACACAATTATTTCTCATTATTTATATTCCTAACGACAGCAGTAATTAAGTAAAATTATGCCCTATTATTTTATTATAATTATAATTGATGTTTTCTTTAATTTATTTCTATTATTATTTCCACAAACTATTTTCTTTCATAGACATTAATTTTCACAACATAACATTTTCTATTCGCGCCTAAACACCAATTCAGAATCATACTAGTTGTCTATGACCTTCATTGATTTGCAAATATTTTCATGTTATTCTCTGTTAAAATATGCACATTTAATTATGCGTCCTATTGTCAAATAAGTGTCCACCTACAAGTCTTCACACACATAATAGTAACAATACAGCTTATCGATCCTACATAATAGCCCGTTTGCGATCTCTATCTGTCATGACGACCACGTATGATATTAATTAATATGTATATTTATTATACAACTTATTGATTAATCTTGTTGCTGTACTTTTAGTTAGATTTTTAAAAATGTTTTAATAGCCTTTTAAAACTCCAAGTTATTGTTTGTATAATTGGTCACATGTATTATGTAATTTTGATATGCACTATGTACAGATATCTATATTGTCTGAAGATGCCCAAACAGGGCGAAAACGTTCACAAAAATAATTAAAATGTGTTAACAAAAATATTTTTTTGGGTTGACATTATAAACAAGTCAAGACGGAAACATTGAAACCATATTACTCTTTCATCATAATATGACTTATTGGATAATCTACAAAGATGAATTTAAAATTCAAATTTATGTACCTAAGTTATTTAGTTTTCAGCAACATATACTGTTTATATTATTCAGCCGTCACTCAGTAAATTATAGAAATGGAGATCTAATTTAAGATATCCTCTACGTCTACTTATATAACTCCAAAAGTTTGAGCTTCATATCATCAATAGGCTATATCATCAATATGTATATTAGTGACAAATACTCACATCATGGCGTTAACTATTATAATATTTCACTTTCAATGGTGATAATGTCATCAAACCACCTCAAGTTTCGTAGTTTTTAATATCCAATACACAGCTGTACTCAGAAAATTACACACCACAAAATCAGATCTGTAAATTATTTGTAGCAAGTCTTGAAAAATTTTAATAACGGATCACAGAGACATTATAAAATTACACAAATGAAGATCGACACATTATTGTCATTATGATGTCACAGAATTTGCTCTGATTTGCTCTAAATATGTTGGCAATCCTGTAGATCATGGCCTTCGTATAATATTGCTTATTGTAGTGTGTGTGTGTGTTTTATTTTCATTCTCAAAACTGACGACAGATGGATTTTGGAAAATAGGAAAATTATGTAGGAAAATTGACATTTCACTGAAAACTACTATTTTTCTGCAAATCTTTGGGTTCCAAACTTCAAAATGAGGAGTTATTCATTAAAATCCGTTCAGTCATTTTCCCGTAATTTCCATTACCAGTTCAAATTATATGAACGTGCCGATATTAAAAGGGCATATTTCCATGAAACCACATTTGTGGGAAAACACAAAAAACATATTCACATCTAAACCAAGAGACAGACTTGTTAGATCTCAGGTGGGCTACATAGAACTGTTTAAGAGACTTGGACTTCAACAAATAATCTTTCATTAAATCTACCGTATTAAGAGTAATCATATTCCAAAATCTACTAAATTATACTCTTTTAACAAAAAATTAAAGAAAAAAAGCTTAAAACAATTATAATTTGTGTTTCAAGCTCAACTTACATAATTATTAACAATAATGTTTATATGATTTCTTCTAGCTCTTCTTCCTAGTTTACTGTCCCTCCTGGTTCCACGTCAACTCCTGGGTCATTCTCCATTGATTTATGTTCCTGCGGACACAGACCATTCCCTAAACTCTTCATAGAAAGCCTTATGTTCGTCTGGAACAATCTGTATAGCCTTGGAAATGTCCTCAAGCTTTGCCTTAGCTATTGGTATTCTGTTTTTATATGGAAGATTAAGAAAGGGTACGGCTTCAACGAACTGTCTTGATCATGGATGTCCAAACGCCTATAGAACCAGGAGATATTGCTCGTCAATTATGCTGTGCTAAAGTCAATAACTTTTCATATAAAATAGGAAAAACGACCTTAAAGAATATGCACTGCTAGTTGCTTACGCCAGGGGTTACCTCGTACTACAGTGGCGACAAGACAGCTTAAGATCCGCCCATCCGCCATGTTGCATAGTCAAGCAGAGGCTATATGGATATAACTTTTAATATATCTGGAAATTGAGTCCCTATCCTTTAATTTAATCTAATTGGAGTTTCTAGTATTAATATTGCGTACCTGAGAAAGTTTCTTGAGAGATCTCCCATTTCCAATGTCTAAATATAAACTGAGCTGGAAAAATGACATAAAATCAACATATCACTTTTACACATGAGGAAGGGAAAAGTATGTTGGTACGGATACACTTTTAATATCTGTATTTCCCAGTACATTTAATTAATATTTTTTTTTATTTCAATACATTTTCAGAAATACAAAACAATAACAGAAGTCATAATGAATCAAAGTAAACAGCATACATGTCAACTCTCATAGTATTTTAAATATTGTGAATGGTACCTGGAAAATTATGCTGACAATACATTACACAGTAAACTTATTGTATTTATTAACATTCCATGGTATTCATACATTGCTTCACAGCTAGAATATGGAAAGAAAGAAACTTAATACTACTGTAAACTCTTAATTTAGTCTAGTTGAAATACATACAGAAGAGGTTTACAATATAGTTTACTTGTACAACACATACTGGGTGTTCATTTCAAAGTGTGTCATGACATCACTGTTGTTGGGTCACCGATTTGAAGCGAGTTTCAGCTTATATGTTAGAGAAGTTGCCTACTATTTAAGGCGTTCTTCAATCTGAACTTGAGAACGTGTACGGTATAACTTGAACGTCATAGCAACAGATGGTCTGTACGGTCTGTGTGCTACCATAACCTCTTTCGAACTGTGTTTTGCGCCGGCAAGTCGTACGCAGGGTATTTGTTATCGGTTGCGTACGGTAACATTCCACAACACAAATCAAATGCTCCGTGTCCATGTTGACCGTCGAAGTTAATGTCAACAAATACGTAAGTAATCGTCTTAACCCTCTCCCCATATCCCGACAGTACGTATTTCCAAACAGTTCACATTCCTGCCACTACCGGCGTTACCGTACGTATCGGTACGTACTCTTCAGAATGAACGCCGTACTTGCTAGGCAACTTTTCTGCCTCTTAGGTTATACACCTCTGCGGAAGTGTAGGAAGATTGAATTCTCTAGGCTCATCGGCTAGCCACATGACGGCATACAGCGAGCCATGACACATTTTGAACTGAACACCCAGTAGTTTTAATATCAATTTCATGAAGTGTTGTTGAATGTCATGAATTCACCTACAGAATAGAAGGCGTGAGGAATTAATAATTATACAAACAGGCCTATGAAAAATCTTCTGGTAACAGTGGTGAACATTATAGTTACATAACTTCTCCTGTAAGAATACTATTATTGTATTTGCTTGTTACATTTAATCTTTTTTTCACTGCAATATGCAAGTTTTCAGTTAGGCATACATACCAAGGAAATGGCATACTGCAGTGTAAAAAAAAGACCATGTAAAAGCTGCAAATATAATGACGACGAGGAAAGGTTTTATTTAGCGTGGTACAGTTAAGACCGGGCGGCCGGGTAGCTCAGTTGGTAGAGCAGCTGGCTACGGACTGAAAGGTCCGGGGTTCGATCCCCGGTGGTGACAGGAATTTATCTCGTTGCCAAACTTTCAGAACGGCCCCAAGGTTTACTCAGCCTTCTATAAAATTGAGTACCGGGTCTTTCCCGTGGGTAAAAGGCGGTCAGAGCGTGGTGCCGACCACACCACCTCATTCTAGTGGAAAGCATGGGGCTCTACCTCCATGTCCCCAAGTGCCTTCATGGCATGTTACGGGGTTACCTTTACCTTTTTACAGTTAAGACCATAAGGTTTTCTCTTACACTGAATAGGAGTAAAACTTACTTCATAGCCAAACATAAGATATAAGTAATTACATATTATCAGTGTTAAGTTACAAACGAATATGATTTGCATAATAAAATCAGAAACAGAGAATTTAATAAAATATAATTCTAACAGGCCATAGTGCTATAAGAACGATCTACAAAATTATATTTGTAGTAATAATTTCCTCCAACTAGTTGCAAGGAAAGAGGAGGCAAGTCCTATGGTAGGGCTATCACTTTACAGCTTCTGACAAACTGTGTATACTGCATTTCCTCAGTATAAGATGGAATGGTTATACCGCCATGACTCGGTCTCCAGAGCCTCATTCATTAGAACAGGGTGCACCACGAGAAGGTAAGGATGGGAATTGAGTAGGAGAGGTTATGGAATGCACATCACTACCCTTTGCAACCCTTGAATGAAATATACACAATAAAAATAAAAATGCACACTGTGGAATACATATTAATGTTAAATTACTATCAAATATATTGAAATCAGAAACAGACAATTGAAAAATTGTACACAATAGAAATAAAAGTAAACACACTGCAATACATAATCTATTAGTGTTAAGTTACAAGAATATATGATTAAGCTACATAATAAAATCAGAAACAGAGAATTCAATAAAATGTACACAATAGAAATAAACACATTTGAATACAATACCAGAATTATTAGTGTTAAATTATACTACAGTGACTGTCCAGCAATGGATTTACTTGCATAGGTATTAATAGCTGGTTTGCAGATTTTAGAATTAATTTTCAGTCTGTATACAATATATCTGCTAATAATTTTAGTTTTCAGTTCATGAAAGTCAGGTATGTTCAGCTCTAATTTACTCATCTCCTTAAAGTAGAATTGTTTCAAATTTACATCTTGTACAGATACACTTGGAAGGAACATTACAAAAATAGTTTCCATTTCAACAGAGAATTGAACAGAAAAATAGTGTGTCTTCCCTGAAGCATTGAAAGTTTGTGAACCTGGTAAATGTTTCATATATAGGCGTTTTAGAGCCTACAGCAGATATGCATGTTGAACATGTTTTTGATGTTTTCTTGATACTCTGAACGATATAACCAGATACATTATATAAGGAATTCAGTTCACTAGAATTGAGACTTGCCATAGGATGACTCATTCCTGCAGAAATTTCTACTTCTTCAGACTTAGGCTTTACCTCATGTAATGTGTCCAAGAATCCAGAAAGAAATTCCCTGTCATATTCTTCATAGCTACTACGAGGTGCATTTCGTAAGTATTGTGACACACAGATCAACTTGAGGTTATTTTTAACCTGAACTACATTTGGAACACACTGTTCACTTTTTAGCACACTGAAAAGATTTTCCAAACAGTCCTGAGGAAACCTGCTAGTTAAAAGAAACTTGTACTGTCTGTCTTCCAATAAATTAGCCTGCAATTCTAACATGGACGGCGTTGAAATTAGGACACCAGTTTGAGATGGTTTTCAAATTTTTTCTGACCAACTTCCATATTACAAAAAAAAAAAACCCTAAAATCTTTTAAGAATGCTATGGAATCTCTGTAAACATTTAAATTAAATTTACTTAAAGCACATGATGGATGTCTAGAGGTCATTTAATGAAACCATCTTTCTACTTGGTCCAAAAAACCATGCAGTAGTTAAGTAAGCAGGTTTATCAAGTTCTTCAGCAAGAAATTTCAGAGCACTGCTTACAGTATGGTTTACCACACTTGTTGATGTACACACTTCCATCTTGCCGAAGTGACTTGGGAACAGGTCTCGTTCTGATAGTTTTGGTGCCAGTTTAAAAGAATGCTCTTTTTCATGTGCAATTACTTCATAAATATGGCTTGCCAGAACTTCATTTGTGGGTAGCTTTTGTTTCTCTTTAATATCATTGGGTATTCTAATCACCTTATTCGATATGAACATTGATTTAATGTTTTTAAATAAATGTGGCACATCAGCAAAGACAAATACAACTTTATCCGAGTGCAGTGGATGGGCAACTGTGCACTCGATCTCAGAATATCTGCCTGCTGTTACACCCCAAGCCCTCCATAGTGCTTGGTTACAAGAACCCATATCAGATGTTACACTTCAAAATGTTCAATTGCAACTCTTCAGCTTTCTGAAAGATACATTCGATGATGTCATGAAAAACAGCAGGGGCGGCTTTAGAGGTAGTGCCGTTGTGCCATGGCACTACCAGAATACAGAAGGAAAAGGAGAATTCATATTTTCCGCTCAAAACCTGAGAGAAACAAGTTACGCTTACACAAACTCTACCGACAATATGATCTTTGCAGCGAAACACGTTGTAACCAATGTTTGGAGGATGGATCTGTGTCAGGCACTACATCCCATAAGAAATATAATAGGGTGCGCGCGCAATCTTCATGTTCGCTCGTCCTTTTCAGCATTTAAAAGCATGATCTGAAATGTGCCAGGCACATATTGCCGCTGGCTTTTCCAATGCTTCTAAAACTGTATACATCCCCATTTACTACGCCGATCCCTTACTCGCGCTCTGTCTGTCCTTCCGCTTTGTCGGAACAAGTTTCTTAGCGAAGACTGCAACAATAAGATAATAAAATCTCTCCCGGTTTCTTGAAACTTGGCTTGAGAAAGTTTTCACTTTATTACTTCTACCAACAGTACCAAGTGTAGTGTGAACGTGTTAAGTCGTGAGGTTGTCTTCGTAATAGTGGTCGTGTTATCGTGTTGTGTACTGTTAAAAAATGAATTCGTTTGGCGCTTTATTGAAATCTCAGTTTTCAACATTAACATATGAAAACAAACTTCGTGTTAAAGAATTAGGCAGACCAACACCGCACTTAAAAATTCATCAAAAGCAGCAAAGTGCTAAAGTTAACAGATCTCGCAAATTCAACCCAGATATTTATTTAAAAAACAACTGGTTGTGTGGATGTGATGTGAAAAATGCGTTCTTCTTTTTCCCGTGTGTTCTGTTCGGAGGTGAACTTAGCTGGTCAAAAGTGGGTGTGACAGATTTAGTACACTTATGGGGTAAAATAAAAACACATCATAAGTCAAAGGTTAATATGAATAACGTCTTCAGTTTGTCTATGCTGGGTAAAGCGAACACTGAAAATCAGTTAAATTCACACTACAGACTCGCGATTGCAAAACACAATGAGCAAGTTGATAAAAACAGATATGTGTTAAATTTAATAATTAATTGTATATGATTTTGTGGGGCACTAGATTTAGCACTAAGAGGGCACGATGAATCTGAGGAGTTTTGTTTGCAAAATAGACAACTTCAACAAAAAAATGGATTTATTTTCAAGTCAGAAGAATAGGCGAATGGGTTTTATCTATCGCGCATATTAACCTGGTCAACAAAAGTGCTCAAGTGCTCCAGTTGTATACATTTTGGTGAGTGATTATTATTATTATTATTATTATTATTATTATTATTATTATTATTATTAGAGACGAGAATTTCATGCACTATAAAATCCCAAAATATGCATGCATTCATGCATTATCAAACTATGAAATATGCATGGTCAAGCGAAAAATACATTAAAATATGCACTTTTATTTTTGTTTCAAAATGTTTTATTTCACTTCACTTTTTTTGCACAGTTAAAAACCTAATAACATTTTTAAATTGGTTTCTGTGAGGTTCCTGCACTTGTCTCTATATTGCAAGAAGTTACGGGTTTAAACTTGAATGAACATATTTGTGACAGTGTCAGGTCAAATTCATTCAAGTTTTCGCCACAAATAACCTTCTTCACTGAACAAAAGAATCCGCAGTCCGGGTTAGCATTTAGGACCCTGTCCAATTTGTTTTTCGCCGCAACATCCACTTTCCCACGGGCATAACTGAGAGATCTATGAAATTCTTTAAAGATTATTTCTTTTGTTGCATTCTTGCAATATGTGAAACAGATGCGACATGCTGGTCGACTTGAAATTTTTTAGTGCATTTCATCTGAAATTATAATAGACCTTACGGTTACCTAGATACGATTTAAAAACGGACATCGTAATTTAATAATTATTTTGAACAAGTTTTGTAATTTTTTTTACAAAGAAAAATTGTCATGTAAAATATTCAGAAACAGAACAGTATTGCTTTACTCTTTACTCCAACAGTCGCAAAATACGACATCTTCATCTGACCTAATAAAATCTTTTCCTTTACAGTAATCCACTGTGCAAAGAGTACACTTTTGGAATCTTTAAATTGGAAACATATTAGAACCACATTAACACGCGCAAACAGAATAAACAAGCACATTAACAACTTACGACATTCACACACTGCAAAGAGAGTTTAACGGTGATTCCAATTTGAGAAGAATCTAAATTGCTACTAGTACTAGAAAAGGAAGAGAATTTACAACCTCCCTGAAAGAGGATGCTTTTGACCTAAATTATTTGTCGGCAATTTCCTTGAACCCTCTATATTTCCTCTCTACTTACTATTCTCAAAATATCCAACGTAATAAATTTATGACACGCAGTGTATAGAGGGTCGTCGGTAAAGTGTTGTAAAAGTGGACTTCCGTCCAGGGAAAGGTCCTCTGACACCTTATTGTGAAAATCTTAACATTTTATTTAATTTTTCTGTTATTTAGTTTTTTTCTTTTTTTCCTTCAATCCTGATTTCTGAAGCTAAAATATGGGACATAAAATCGAGAAACTAAGGTGTCCACACAAAACCATTAAAACATGCATTTAAACTGAATTTAATGTATATTGTATGCATTATTAAGCTAAAAATTACCTAAATATGCATTATGCATGTTTTTATCCCTAAAAAGTCGAAAACATGCAAATATGCACGGGAAAAGTACACATATTTGGAACCGGAAAGTAATGAAATGGATAAGTACTAAGTATGAGCTATGTCCTATAAAAACATGCATTTGCATGGAATTCTCATCTCTAATTATTATTATTATTATTATTATTATTATTATTATTATTATTATTATTATTATTATTATTATTATTATTGCTTATAGTAGGAAAAAGAGTTACCCTCCCCCTTAGGGTATCCTGGATATACCACTGATTTTGGCACTATGCATTAAATATGTATGAGCCGCCACTGAAAAACAGCACCATTTACTGAATCACTGGTGTAATAATAGGCAACTACTTGTTTCCACTGTGTAATTACACCACCTAACATAAAAACTAAAACATGAGTTGCCATGCCTGAGTGTTCGGGCAGTGTTACATTCCCAAAGTATTTGCTTAAGGAGCAGTCATACACATTCCCTGAAGTGATAGCCATTTCATCTAATATTAAAACACAGTCCTTCTCATGAGATTCGAAGGATTCCACTTTTATTCTAAGAAATTCAAAAACTTCATGTAAAATCCCACTATCAAATTTGAGATTCTGTGATCTTCTCTGCAAAGTACGTACAGAAGGCAATGGATAGCCTTGCTTGAGCAGTTCCTCATATCCACTTCCACCACAACTAAATTTCAGCTTTAGGGCTTTGGTGATAGTCACATTTGACCATTTCACAAACATGTTCGTCTTTCCTTGTTGCTTTCTTTGTAATCAAATAATCTGATCATTATTAAAAATCTTATTTACAAAAGAAAGATCATTTTCAACACTACACTTTTTCACGTTTTTTAATCTTTTGGTTGAATTCCTTAAAAGTTTCTTGTAGTTTTCAGCCTTCCTTTTTTCTTTTAAATATAGTTTCTCATACCTTGCCAGTTTTGTAGTTGATTCTTCATGTATGGCTTGTTCAGTCTGACAGCAGTTGTCACTGTCCTCACTTGATGCAGAAGACTCAGGAGTTGAAATTTCACAATATGATGCTGCATGTGATGAAGACGGTTGTAATTCAGCACCACTGCCAATAGAAACTGCCATATTTTGTGGAACCACTTGAGAATCTAGAACTGGACCTAAACAGGCAAAACAAATTTTGATTTTGAATTATACAATAGAACGCATTAAAATAGGTAATAAAAGTTTAAGATAAAATCTGCAGCCTTCTTCCTTCTATGCATTTGTGTATCTGTCAGATGAAGGGGAAATTTATTGCTACCGAATACAATGTAGAGGTAAATTGAGAAAGGGAGTCATACCTCTTCATGGCAAACATATACTGACTACATAATTATTCTGTAAGCTCACTTCATATGACATGATTTTTTGTTCTCCTTTAATGAGGAAGGACTCTAAGCCAACAGTGTTGTTTGAAATTTATGTAATTTCCTAGTGCCAGTCGATGTTCCTATGTCGTTTTCGCACTTACCTTGCGATGTCTGTAAGAAATTGTATAATTTTGTATTGTTTCTTTTTTCATCTATCTTTTTCTTTCTTTCTACCTCTCCTTTTTCTTATTCCTTTATCTATTTTTTATCCTGCTTACACCACTCCTTACTTATATTTTTCATCTCATATTTAATCATAATACATTCAATTCATCTTATGTGCAGTCACTGGGAATCGACCCAAAAACCTTTCGATTTATAGACAGATGCTCTACCAATACGTTATGAAGGGATTTGGTAGACTAATTCGAAAATATTCACTTAATATTTTGTGTTCTTTGTAAATGCACATCAATAGAAGGTACCAGATTAGAGGCCACTTCTGGAAGCAGCTAAGTCAGTGGAAAATACTTCATATTGGCTATGTCTTAACCTAATTTCGAATGTAATTTTCTGTTTGTTGGATGAATGAGGCTTTCACACCCACTGACTGGGACTATAAACACAAATAAATAAATGACGTCAACTGAAACCACTAAGTTCAGTGGAAAATGCTTCGTGTTAACTATATCTCAGCCTAATGTGTGGCGTTTAACATTGAAACCAATTAAATACACAATAATAACAAATAGTACTTACAGGGAGGTTAAGTTAATGTAAAGCAACTTATGTGTTCATACATAAGGGACAACATGTATTAAGAAATTGGGTACCGAAATTTATATAAGATTATTATTATTATTATTATTATTATTATTATTATTATTATTATTAATTATTTATGTGTAGGCCTATATTATACTTCCGCCAAATAACGTAACATTAATATGTAATGTTTAATTAACAAACGTTTCCGCCATTTACATTGCTAGGTGTCATCAGTTTAAATCTAAGTTTTATATTAAAATTTTAAGGTACCGGTATACTAGAAGATAATTTAAATTTTAAAATATCCTTTTAAAATACACAAAAATATAATAATGTATTGTAATGTGTATAGAATAACATTAGATTTATGTATTTTTTAATGAAATATAATTTACACATACGTGATTAATAGTAGTAATTAGGCCTATAACTTATCGGATTAACAATATGAATATTAAAATGAAAATGACCTCTTAAAATATTTTAATGGAAAGCAATTTACTTACTTGACGAAGATTTGGCGGCTTTTGGAGCTGAAGCTTTTCTCTTGATTGGAGGTTTTCGTTTCATTGCTGATGGTGGTGAGAAAAAGAAGATTGTTGGTACAGCATTCGATTTTAGTTTCCGTGTGCCATCAACACGAGTTTTTTCCCACATATCAGGAGCGAAGTGAACCTAAATAAATCAAAATTATATTGGTATTAACATAATAGATCTATACAATGAATATTATGATATCATACTTAGACCTAACATCTGTTGGCTGTTTGTATTATTATTTTCCACAAATTATGTTTTAATACATACCTCACATAAATATGAATAATCAGTTGGCTTCCACTTATCCCTTTTCATTTTAATATGCCATTCCTTTCTTCTTGCTGGATCTTTTGGGAAGCGCTTCATTAACATGCCCTTCTTGGCTGAATTACTGCAGCACAGCCAGGCATATTTATCTAAAAACATAAGTATATGAGCGCATTTCACTACATCAGTATGAATTATATCAAGAATAAACCTGTAAGTTAAACAAGCATAAAGCACAATATGAGATACTTACCTTTTATATCAGGCGCGGATCTAGAATTTAATAATAGGGGGGGGGGCTAATAGTAATTGAGGGGCTGGGTGCAAGAAGGGCATTTTAGAGGATGTGCCCTTTTTGAGTAAAACGCTTTATTGTGTTCTCTGATCTGTTATGCATATGATCACCAAGTTGTAGTTCAATACTGTGATCATAGAGGTCAGGGTACCGGTACCCAAAATGTAAAGGCGTGCATAGATAACATTATTACGGTTTGAATTTTCAACATCAATTTTCTCAAAACTTGCATTTGAGAGAAGTGCCTTTCTTGCACCCAACCCCTCAATTAACATATGAATACAGTAGTATAATCATAACACAGAACAATGGAATTAAAAACAAATAAATAAACCACAACAATATTGTCACTCTTAGGTTCTAAGTCTTCAGTTAGTTCTAATTCTAAAGGAAATGGTGACTGGAATGGAAAGTCGATTAAATGTTACTTACAGTTTAACGAAGCTGAAGTCGCCTGGGATGTTTTCTTGCGAAAAGTTCCATGACTTCGTCCGGACTTACGTCAATGTTACGATGAATGTTGAGCAATACCAAACCATTCAGTCTGTCCTGGTTCATCGTCGATCTGAGGTAGGTTTTCACACGTCTCAGTGTTGAGAATGACCGTTCCGCGGTGCAAGTTGTCACTGGCATGACACATAATATGGTGAGCAGCTCTCTTATATTGGGGTAGAAATTATTCCTAGTATGCAGCAAAGCTTCTATAGCAGTGTCTGGTTTTTTTTTTTTTTTGTTGCTCCTTCCAAAATTGAAACCACAAATGTAGCTCTCCTCTAAGCTCTGGAATAGTTCCTGGCAGATCCTGTTCATAAATCGTTGCAGCTTGTAGGATGACATCGATATTTTTATCAGGATCGTGTAAAAAGTAGGAATCAAAGATTGGAGTGGACTGTGCCTAGCAGGCGAAAATCGTACTGACAAGTCGCTTAGAAGGTGAAAAGGAAGAAATACATCGAGGCGGTAATAATCTTTAGGAGGCTTAGACGCAACATTATTGCGATGGATTTGTCTGGATGCAACTCGAGGTACATATACTTCTACGTCTACAGATTGAGCCAATGTAACAGCCTTCTCAAAAAGAAAATTATAAGTGTTATTATCTCGGCAGGCCTGAAGAGTATTCATGACACATTCAACCATCTGGTAGCACTGACTTAGTTCGAGATTTGGGCTCTGTAGCTTCCGCGAAACACACAGTGTTATTCCAAATATTTCTGCTAAAATATGCAATGAAATTATGAACTCGAATTTTAGAATTGAGTTAAGCATCAAATGTGCCTTTGTACCATAGGATCCAAAATCTTCCAGGAATGATATAACTGCGTCATGCCGTTCAATCCATCTTGTTTCACACAAGGTCTTTAGTTTAATTTTCTTGTGTTCAGGACATATTTGACTAATTTTTTCTTTCATCATGATTGACCGCTTGCTAGACTCCCTAACATATTTTGCTATTTCAGCTACTGTGTCTACAGTTTGTCTAACACTGGGAACAGAGTACGATTTTGAAAGTGACAAATTTAGGCAATGTGAGGCACAGTGCATATAGTATGCGAGAGGCTGCTCTTTTAAAATTCGCGCTTGGACACCGCGAAACTTCCCCGACATATTAGCACCGCCGTCATAACCCTATCCGCGAAGATTCGAAATGTCTAGACCTAAGTCCCATAGTTCACTTAAAACAACTTTTGACAATGCCTCTCCACTTAAATCTTGCACCACTACGAATCTCAAAAATTCCTCATGCAAGTAACACTTTTCTCGGTCTACGAATCGCACACATAATGATAGTTGCTCATTGGAACTGATGTCGGTTGTTTCATCTACTAAGATAGAAAAAATATTTACCTACTTTGGTTAATCTCTTCAACAATTTTCTTTTCAATAATGGTGCCACAACAGTTTATGAGATCGTTTTACGTTGTTTTACTTGTTAAAGATGAGTTTTTGGGGGCATTTTTAAGTTGACTGTGCAGAATCTCATCACCGGCATCAACGCGATATTTTAGAAGCTCCCTGAAATTACCTTCGTTTTGATTTTCGCTTTTCAAGTCAATCGCACCATCATCCCTGTGTCCTCTTAATGGAATATTTTGTCGCCCGCACAAAATAATTGTTTTTACTATTGGGATAAGTTTCATCCTGTTTTCGCGCACTGTTTGTAACACTTCATTATTCAATTGAACCAGAACGTTCTCTACCTTACCTTCAAACACTCGTTTAAAGTTGTCACATTTTAAGAGAGCAGTTTTGTGATAACTGTTTTCTGAATGTCTCCTGAATATTTCAGAGGCCTTTTTGAATTAGAGGTTTCGTAACTAAATTCTGTAACGTGACTTTGCTTCGCCCTCCCTCTTTAGGTCCGAATAAAACACACACGTGACAGAACACACCTTCATCCTTCTTACTGTAAGAGAGCCATGGAAACTTTTTAAACCACGCACGCTGAAATTGTCTAGACTGTCCCGATTCTAGTGTCTTCGGAAATGGATATTTTTCGTCTGGAACCCAAGGATTTGTTAGAGCTTTGTATTTTATCTCGTCACTGCATATTTCTTTTTCCACTAAGCAACCAATATCTAATACATTATGAGTCGTCGAACTAGCGTCATAACTTTCACCGCACATAACCGATTCCACTGTTACAGTATTAACAGGCATATACTTTTCTTCATCAGTTGTATCATTGTCATCCGTACTGCACTTTTCTTTCACTTCACCACACGGCTTCTTGATGAATTGTAAGATATTTGTTTGAAACTTACGTTTCGACATTTTATAATTTCTTATAACTGTTACACTAAATAATTCACCTGTACGGACTGATCACTTCTCGTCTCAATTCAGAAGTCGAATGTAGTGGCTATTGTAAAGTACGATAACAAAGGTATTGGTAGCGGCCTAGCTACAGTGTGGTAGGGGTGGTTACCGTTAGATTTCCGTTCCGAAGTCCGAGCTATTGTTAAACCCCATGGTAACGACCCCTAAGGAATGCGACCACTTACCTGATCTATTCACTGCGAACTATAAAGAGAGTTTGTATGCGAAAGTAAAATAGCAAAATAATATGAAGTTTAGAGAGTGAAGAAATCATATAAGTTATATGAATGAAAAAAAACAATGCATTGTACATTTTAAATAAAAAAAAAGTGTTTGAATTGATAGGGGGGTCTATAGCCCCCCCCCCCAGACTCCCCCTTGTATCCGCTCCTGACTACACTTACACATACAGTCACTCTAGTACACCACAAAACTCTTCACAAATACTCATCATGTACAGTGTGTCAACCGAAGTGGTGTACAAATTGAAAATGGGTCACAGTGCTGTCATCTATCCGCAATGTGCGGACTCCGAATCACGTAAGTGAAGTCGATAGGCATTAATCCCCATTTCAGTTTGGTTAATTGGCTTTCCCCTCTACTCACACTCCTTACCATCCGTGAAGGGGAAGATGCTACTGTCCATCTTACTAACGTTCGGCTAATTGACTTTGAACGTAGTGAAAATTCTTACTATTGAAAATTTTTACCGGTAGTCTATATTTCGAAAATCTATAGTAAGCGTTTATATTTCATTTTATTGTTGTTTATATCAACTGGCACATTAAAATGCTACTGAGAGCAGAAGATAAATGTTTTCTTCACCGCTAGTTGGTACTCTACGCATATACACTGGGACAGGCTTGCAGAACAGTAGCTCCTGAGAGCACTGCTATACTCCCCTTTCTTACCCCACCCACCTTTTCTACCAGCGCGGTCATGACGTTCCAGTTACGCTCGGCTGCATTAACATTCATTCGCGGCGGCAGGTATACAATACGCTATCAAGAATTACAAATGAACAGATAATAAAATCATTAGAAACATGCCTTTAGAAAGTAAGAGAAAAATTAATGAGGGAAATAAATAAATTAAAAGACATGTAAAATAAATTTTAAAATATAGGCCTATGTGTGCTAATAATGTAAGAAGGTCTACCAATGTGTATATCGTCCTATTACTAGTAAAGCCGATTAAATCCACTATTTGTGTAAAATAAGTTACGTACAGTCCCTGACATGTCTTTCCGTGCTCTGTATTCTACTAAAATGAATACGTTCGAAATGTTGCTTGCAGGCAGCAAACCAATTACTTTATTTGAAGAATTTATTATGATTTTTCGTGCATTAATAAAGTTTTAATTCCTGTTTTTACAAAACTTGTATTAATGGTCTTAACTGGTTTTGCTAATAATAGGACAATAAATGAATTGTACGGTAATAAGTGATAGCTGTATGACCGGATGTCAATGCTGTCATTTAACATTGTAACGCACTCCAGCCAAATAAATATATATATATATATAAATAAATAAATACATACATACATAATAAATAAGTAAGTAAAAAATTAATTAAGTAAATAAATAAGTAAATACGTAAATAAATAAATAAGTAAATACGTAAATAAATAAGTAAATAAATAAATATATACATAAATAGGTAGGCCTAAATAAGTAAACAAGTAAATAAGAAAATAAGTAAGTACAAGGCGCATCCAGAAAGTAAGTTTCCCTATTTAAAAAAAAAGAACACACACTTTCAGGAAAACATTTATTGGCAACAGGTACAGCAATGTTTCAGCTATTTTTCAACATAGCCACCATCAGAATTGAGACACTTGTCGTATCGTGGGATCAACTTTTGTATCCCTCTGTCGTAGAACTCTGCCGTCTGTGAATGGAACCAGCGTGTGACAGACGTCTTCAGCTCTTCTTCGTTGCCAAAACGCTCACCGGAGGACAGTAATTTCTTGAAGTGCAAGAAAACGTGAAAATCGCTGGGAGCAAGATCAGGACTGTAGGGTGGGTGATCAAACAACTCCCAGCCAAATTCCGTCAAAACAGCTGCTGTTCGCCGAGCCGTATGTGGACGAGCATTGTCATGGAGGAGCACAACACCTTCAGTAAGCATTCCACGCCTCTTGTTTTGAATGGCACGTCGCAATTTTCGCAGTGTTTCACAGTAACGGTCAGCGTTCACTGTTTCACCTCTTGGAACGAAGTCAATGAGCAGAATGCCCTTCCTGTCCCAGAACACCGTGCGCATCACTTTCCGTACCGACAGCATCTGTTTGAATTTCGTCCTGACCGGAGATCCACTATGCCGCCAATGCATTGACTGCTGCTTGGTTTCCAGGGTGAAGTGCGAAATCCAAGTCTCATCGCCCGTGACGATCCTGTCGAGGAACTCGTCCCCGTCATCGTCATACCGTTGCAGAAATGTCAGTGCTGCTCCTAAACGTTGCATTTTGTGTTCGGGTGTCAGGTTTTTCGGCACCCACCTGGCACACACTTTTTTGAACAGCAGGTGCTTAGTGACAATCTCATGCAACAAGGATCGTGATATCTGCGGAAAATGGCTGCTCAGCTCCGTAATCGTGAAGCGACTGTTCTCCATGATGCACTGCCGCACCAGCTCAACACGATCATCATTGATGATGGACGGTCACCCACTGCGCTCTTCATCATGGACACTTTGACGACCTTCGGAAAACTGCCTACACCAGCGACGTACCATCTGCTTACTCATGATGTTCGGCCCATAGACCTGACAGAGCTGCCGATGAATTTCAATTGGCGCAACGCTTTGTGCATTAAAGAACTTTATCACCGACCGAACCTCGCAGGCGGCGGGAGAAGGAATAAGAGCTTCCATTTCGGGCCACTGCTGCCACACTACTGGTACCAGGCGGGACCTGTCCGGCTGACATATGATTGATACGTCATAGATCTGTTACGCATGCGCAATTGACACGACTAATTACGTTTACTTTCAAGGGGAAAAAATCGGGAAACTTACTTTCTGGATGCGCCTCGTAAATAAGTAAACAAACAAATAATACGCGTACTGCAGTTTAAAGAGAACTGAAACACGGCAAAATCTAAACCCGTGAAGGAATACTACTTCCAAAGGAAATGGTAATATGATTATTTTCTTGTTGAAGACGAAATAATTGCTTGTTTACTGTGTCCCATCCAATTTATTTCCACTCGTCATTTGAGTATTAAACCACATTTGAACAAAGTCTATATTAAGAATTAGGGAGTGCACAAACTTTCCGGTAAGCTCATTATTACGAACTGTATATTCATTATTTATTTATTTATATAGCCTACTGTAAAATTAAGGACGTCACTCGTTGTGTTCATTTTGAATTGAAATTAATAGTGACTTTCAAGGTTCATTACTTAAATGCTATAAATTTATGTTTCCGTAGGTGATGATAGGTGGAAAGTTTTGGAAAATCTAAAGCAGGTTAGGTGCAAAGAAATCTCAAAGAAACTACCGACAGGAAATCTAGCATAATTGTAAAACTTGAAACGAGATAACGCATTATAAAAACAATGAATTTATTAAAATCCTCTTTGAAAATTATATGCCACCACTGATGGACCTTTGACGACAAGAGGAGGTAAATAACTCTACGCGGAAGTCGATCATCCCCAATGGAAGTGGAGTGAGGCTGAAGTCATATTTCCCCTTCTTAAGAGTTCTGCAGGCCTGCACTAGGACAATCTGCACTGTGTCACCCCCCCCCCGACTTCATAATGCGAACTAACATTCCTCAATTTGATTAATTATTAGTTGAAAATATTGTAAAAACAACACTAAAATATACTGAAATATGTAATTGTCAAACACCTGTGTCACTGTATTTTATACCCACTTATGTACTTTATTAATATTTTATTTTCTTGGGGGTGCAAGCATAAGAGGTAACAGCTACCGTTCTGTTACTGACGGACTCAAGGCAAGAAGAAGGGGAAAGAAATGCCTTCGCATCCTCTCAACTGGTATGAAATGTCGTTTAGATATACACACATCCGCATCATTGTCATGATATGATTAACCAAAAATGGTAGACAAGAATCTTTTTGGTCATATTACAATAGTTTTAATAGTTCTTCCATTATTATTAACATGTTTTGAGCCAATCGCAAAAGGTTTTGTTTTCCTTCGGTTATTTATTTTTTGGCCGATCGTGTTTTTTACAACCTTATTATGTTGTTGGTAGACCTTGTAAATTAAATTTACAATCAACAAGTTAGAACTTTCTAACTCGTTGCTTACAACACACGAGCGATAGATAGATAGATAGATAGATAGATAGATAGATAGATAGATAGATAGATAGATAGATAGATAGATAGATAGATAGATAGATAGATAGATAGATAGATAGATAGATAGATGGATGGATGGATGGATGGATGGATGGATGGATGGATGGATGGATGGATGGATGGATGGATGGATGGATGGATGGATGGATGGATGGATGGATGGATGGATGGATGGATGGATGGATGGATGGATGGATGGATGGATGGATGGATGGATGGATGGAGGGAGGGATGGATCGATGGATCGATGGATAGATGGATAGATAGACAGACAGACAATAGATAGATATATAGATAGATAAAATCAACTTTTATTTACTTAAAAGTAACGAACTATCATGGTCGCGCACCGCCATGTGCTATGAGGAAATAACTAAATGTCTTATTATACCTCTATTTTCTGGAATAATTTATACAAGTGGAGATTTGTAAGAAAACAGGAATGAATGAATGAATGAATCAAATGAATGAATGAATGAATGAATGAAAAGCACAAAATATGCATTTATGTACAACAGAGGCGGTTTTTCAGGTGAACCAAGTGAAGCACAACTTCACCACAGAATTTTAAAAAATTGAAAAATTCACTTTACCTTTACTATACATCAGAGTGCGACTGATTTTATGATATTTATATTTATGTACGTTCAAAAGTCGCGTCGCGCTGAAGAATTAACAAACATGGCGTCGGTGAATCCAATTCTTGCATTGTAACTTTCTATTTCGCTTGCTATGGTTACCGTAGCAACAAGACTGCGATACGTTTAAGTTCTGCGCCGGTGATGTGAGCTCGATTTTCCTCCTGTTAATGTTTCATTCAGCTATGGTTACCATGGCAACAAGGCTACTCCCGTCACCTCGCAACAACAGTTAGTATCGTGGCTTTGGTCAGACGTGAAATAGTAGAAGAGACGAATTCACAACGTTCCGCCAATCAACGACAAAGGGATTATTCAGGGTAGCCAACTCTAACAATGAAAATTACAGAAATTTAAAAGCGTAAAATTAATTTCGCTCATAGAAAAGTTATACTAAATGAATATATATTTGTAATCCTTTTAACTGTTTTGCTAAAAAAGCAAGCACGAGTCTTGAGAAAAGTGTAAATATAATGTAAGAGGAATTGAAAAAACATGGTTACGGTCTTAGCGTTGTAGGTACTACTGTAGCCTATACACAAAGTTAAAATTTTCCAAGGTTTCGTGAGCGAGTATGCATAAAGATCGAGTTGTGTGTATTGTAATTATTTTCTCTATGTGCTTATTACCTTAATTATTTGGCCATGATTGTTTGGCTAAACACCTGCATAGAATTGAAATATATCAGTCTCCTAACTGTCCATTGTGCAACTCAGAGCAAGAAATGGATTCGGAACACCTCAAAATCTGTGCTTCATTGGCTGGTCATGATAATATCTTTGAAAAATATTGGAGTGCAAGAGGTCAAATGACTTTATTGTCAAACCCCTGGCATTAGAAAACAACAACAACATTAATCATTAGGATTATTTTGGGCCTAAATAATTACGAGTAATATTTGTTCATAAAATCAGTGTGCTTTAGGGATTCGGGCTGTTTATTAACAAATTTGTCCGCGGAAAGAGGTTTTTCTGACATGAATCGCATTAAAAACTATTTCCGTAGTTGCATGTCACAACAAAGACTCTCGTCAATCGCAATTATTTCCATGCAGAAACAAATTATGCACAAGATTATGAAAAAATCAGCCTATCCACAACGATGTTACTAATAAATTCGCTGCCATGAACAGAAGGATTCAACTTGTCTTAAAAAATTGGTATGATTATTTATTACCGTTAATTTATGATTTTATTATTATTATTATTATTATTATTATTATTATTATTAGACTTACTATTACTATTATTATCGTCATCATCATCATCATCAATGTCACGTATTTTAAATATACCGGTATTTAATATACATAAGCCTAATACATGATTTTTGTTATAAAATTAGAAGTCGACTTAACACTGCTTCACATACCTTTTACGTCACGAGCCGCCACTTACGTACAATCACTATCAATCGGCACTCAACTGAGTCAATGATACGTAACTGCTTCTTCTCACACCGCATTGCGTGGTAGCTACCTGTCGCATTTTTTTCCGCATCATGAACACTCGCATTCGTTTCCTGGTTGGTGATATTTCCTAATCTTTCACACTTTGAAGTGGAATCCGTGCGTCGCGAATCTGGTCACTGTGTATCGCAGGTCGTATAGGGGCTTTGCCCAGGTCTTGTATCAGTGGCGGCTCGTACATATATTTTTTTTTTAGTGAGGTACCTCAATAATTTATTTTGAATTCCGTTCTTCATGCAATATAAATAGGTCTACGTTCATATTCATGTAAAATTATTATTAATTGTATAATTAGGTCTAATTTATGTGTATATATTTAATTAGGCCTATATACTTAATCACAAGTTTGTACACGCATAAACTGTGTCACGATCAACAAATTATTTATGTTAAATAAATCCGGACTAGCTACGATGCTATTTTAAACAATAAGTATGCCTACAGCGTCACTTTAAATGTGTTTCTCCTTTCGTTGTGTTCCTCCTTCCTTGATCCTGTAATTCATGAGTAGAACCCGGATATATATGCACTGAAAATACCTCAAATATGCATGCAAATATGCACTAAAATGTTGAAAATATGCACTAAAAACAAAACAATATGCACTAACCAAATCTTGCAACTGTACTGTGGTTGGTTTTTTTCAACACTTTGCATGAAAGTAAATGAGGTTTGCTGGCTTGTTTTGGACATAATTTACCCACTATGAAGTTCGCTATGTATCTGCCACACGAATCTGTTGATTCATCAACCAAAATCCTTACGCAGTTCCCTCCTATGTCAGACCGTATTAAATCCAGGATAGAAGCATGTAGCGAAAGTAAATAATTTTTCCTAAGAGTGGATTCATCCGGTGTCCTCTGATTAAGACAATATTTTTGAAGAAATGATCGTAGATGTGGATTATTTAATTTATGCAGCGGAATGTTCTGCATACAAAAGCTTTACAAAAGTCAGCGGAAAATGTATTAACTTCAGACCGTGATTTCGTCTGAGTTAAAAGTACCTGTTGCGTGTTCATACCCTTTTGTTTTGACCAGAGATGTGCAGTTGTTTTCGAATGCTGTTCTAGTTAAAAAATTTTCTCGCATTTCACAGTCTTTTCACATACTTGACAATAAACTACATCGCCGTCAGTTGAATAGTCACTATTGCCTGAAATCCACTGTTACATTAAAAAGGATTTAGTGGACTTATCTTTAGGCATTTTTAGTTTAATCTGACAGAACACCGCATAAACTATCAGTAGATGAAAAACAAGTCAACATATGAACACCTGCGGTCCTGTCGACACAAACTTTGAGATGATACTGCATTGAGAAAGGAATGTAAGAAATTCCTTCTGTGAAAAAAAATCTGCAACGTCCATCTATCTGCATGTATTGTGAGACTGGAAGTATGGTTACGTTAACATTTCACTTGAAATTGGAAGGCTATTGTGGTGCCAAAGGATGTTCGACATACAAATTCATTAGTAGATTTACAGTTCGTTCAGAAATGTCAGATAATTGATCATACATAAACTAAATAAATGCTGAAACATGAACTAACCCTCAAAATATGCATTTGCATATGCGCATATGCATTTTCGAAAAATCCGGGCCCTATTCATGAGATACTTATCCATATAACTAATGCCGGTAATATGCTCACAGGTCACATTATTTACATTAAATTACAATAACTAATTATACTAACAATTATTTGTACAAGAAATTCATTCGTCTGGTTTTCAGTCACGCAAATCGATCAATAGTTTCCTTATTGAATTGTGGCAAAGGTTCTTTTTTCTACTGTCAACATTGAATACTGTAGCATTATTTAGATGGTCTCTCAACAGTGTATTTTTATCTAGTTCCGAAATGAAATTCACTAAGCCTAGAAAAATACCGCGATTTTGTGATTCTTGTATTTCGTCATGTCCACGCAGTGCGAGTTCAAATATATCACAAAATTTAATGCACTCAATCATTTTCGAAAGAATATTCCTGTTTTTATCTAGGTCTACTTCTTGATTGTGACGTCTTACAGATTGCTAATACACAGGGTCAAGTTGAGATTTACATATGTTGATGTATTTATATACGATTTTGAAGATTCGTGCTTAGAAATCCTTTCTCATAAATGTTCCTTGTCGGTTAGGCTACACTGCGTAACAAATTTTAACTTTTGCGCTGGGCATGTGATACATGTTTTCAATATAATTTGAGCCTCCTGAATACGAATATAACAATAAAAAACAGTTATTGGTTACGGTTTTTGAGAAATGTTTGAATATATATCTATTCAAAAGACTGTTTTATATAATGACAATAAGGTTAAATATTCACTGTTCAGAAGATTACGTTTGAGAGTAAGGATGGACTCCATTGAGTCTATAATACTAAATTATAAAAAAATAGTGAACTATTGTAACTAGAATTTGTATTGTGTGAGAGTTGTTTTAAATACCATTTCGACGATAATTTTCTGGCGTGCTGCAGCACGTAGGGAGACGCCGTCACTGGTAGTCGTAGATTTCCATGTTGGCGGCCATTCAAGTTGTATTCAGCCTCACCGCCTGCGAAGGTAGACTGCCAGCAGTACTTGTACAGACCGCAATGAGCGATGGTTCTGAGCTCGTTTCCTGGAAATAAGAGTCGAAGTTGAAAGAACCATTAAAAACTATTGTAATTAGCCAGGATTTTGTTTTCTTACTTTCAACGACAGAGTGTTTCAACAGGAAAACTTTACAAATTAAACACTGATTTCCGTATCCATAAATTAGCATGCTTAAAAGTAAATTTCCGTGCCTGTAAGTGTACTTTAAAAACACGCTAATTATAAATTCTGAAAACATGCATTCCAACTATTTATTTATTATAAAAATATTCACAACACAATTATTTAAACTGGAAATTACAACATTTGCAGATTTGATACTTACATTATTCTGTTTCGAATCACTCATTTTCGTAATTATATTTTATCATTTTCGTTGTAGTAATTGTATATTAAAAATTACGTGACAAGCAGAAAACAACTTCCTAATAACCAGCAAAACAATCACGATGGTCTACTACGAATACATACCCGAAGGCCGTGAAATTTCTCTCTTTCCATGCGTCTTTATCATCAGAAGTTCGCCATTGCGAGAGAACCAATCAATAATTTTATTCTCTTTCAAATATAAATACATCAGGGATTCTCGAGCGACTCTCTGTAAAATCTTGTATGAAACACATTCGAAACTAGCGTTTTAAACACTTGCCATGTTGTCCACCTCCCCTTGGTGTAGGAGGACAGTCTTCATTTCTCGTACTTAAACGCTCTCATTTCGCAATTTGTTGCATAAATAGCTATTATACGACTATTTCAGATACCATTACCTTTTAAACATATTTACAAATATACATTTTGTAAACATATCTACATTACACTTTTCATTGGCAATAAATAATTTTGCATAATGTTGTTACATTTACGGTTTAAGAGTAACTATTTTAACACTTTTGTTAATAGTAAATCAGTTTAAGTAATGGCTATTTTGCAACGCTGTTACAACATGCGTACTCACCTTAGAGCTGAGCACCGCGGGGACAGGGTGTAAGGGCAGTCTCCTCTGACTGCCATAAGTGCAGCAGGGAAGAGTGTTTCCGTCTGTTGGCAAGTGCGACTGAATTTACTGCGATGTAGCAATTTTTTCTGGAAATAAAATCGATTTCTTATTAAATATAAAGAACAAATGGCGAAGGAATATTCTGTTCCTTTTACCTTAAGGATTTAGTGTGTGAAGTTACAGTTATTGAACACTCTACACATTTTCTTACCACCTTTTACAGTTGAGATGCAGCTCTTTGCTTGTTTCATTTTCTATGAACTGAAACAACCCAGAACTCACCACGAGGAGGTGGCTGCATGTCGAGTTCCGCCCTGCCCAACCCAACCTCCCTTCCATATATGGGCAGTGCGTTATTCTTTGTCAATTTCAAATAATCTTCATTCTCTTCCACTTGAATCAACATTTAGGTTTCCAATTCATATCTTTTCTCAACTTATAAAAGTTAGATTATTAAGATACTCCAGTACAATATAATTAATCAAAGCATGTCAGTGCAACGAAATATATGAAGAAATGCTTGATGTCATTCTTTTTGTCTGTTGTAGACTATACGTTTTTTTTCTTTTGTAGGACGCTGCATATAGGTCAAGATGTATATACGATAGCAAAAATGTAAGACATCTTTCGGTACGATGGATGAATCGCCCATAGATAAGTTAAATTAAATAAATATATCTGTAATTTTTGAATTGATTTGCTGAAGAAGGAAGCATCAGTCTTGAGAAAAGTGGAAATATAATGTAAGAGGAATTGAAAAAAAAACGGTTATGGTGTTAGCGTTGTGGGTACTACTGTAGCCTATATTCAAAATTAAATTTTCCGCGGTTTCGTGAGCGAGTGTGCATAAAGATCGCGTTGTGTGCGTTAATTATTTTCTCTATTGTTCTTAGTTATTGCTTTAATTATTAGGACTATTTTAAATAATTAAGATTAATATTTGTTGATAAAATCAGTGTGCTTTAGGGATTTGGGCTCTTTATAAACAAATTTGTCCGCGTAAAGTAGTTTTCCTTACATGATTCACATTAAAAACTATTTGCGTAGTTGCATGTCACAACAAAGACTCTCGTCAATCGCAAATATTTCCATGCAGAAACAAAATGTGCAGAAAATTATTTAAAAAATCAGCCTTCCACAACGATGTTACTGACAAAATCGATGCCATGACCAGAAGGATTCAACTTGTCTTCAAAATATTGGTACCGGTATGATTATTTATACCATTAGATTATTATTATTATTATTATTATTATTATTATTATTATTATTATTATTATTATTATCATCACCATCAATGTCACGTATTTTGAATATACCGCTATTTAATATACATAAGCCTATACATGTTTTTTTAAATATAAAATTAGAAGTCGACCTAACATTGCTTCACGCTCCTTCTATGTCACGAGCAGCCATTTTGCGCTCCGTAAAATCTAAATAGATGATGCAAACGCCTGAATATCTTTATTTGCTCTGATAGCCAGATTACACACAGAGTGTGCTAAGTGCGCGCCTGAATGAGAAGAACGTGATAATGCCGGTGAAATCAGTCCGGAAGTCCAGCATTGAAAGTTACACAGCATTTGCTCATATTCGCTTGAGAGAAAACCCCGGAAAAAAATCTCAATCAGGTAACTTGCACCGACCGGCAATCGAACCCGGGCCACCTGGTTTCTCGACCAGACGCGCTAACCGGTACTCCACCGGTGTGGACGCTTTCCTTGATACAATTATTGCATTTATATAATATATAATTTTACAGATTTGTTCCGTCTGTCCTAGAGGTGTACATTTTTACTACCGTAATCATTTCTCCTACATTTCAAACATGATATTTTCGTTTCCTTTTAAAGTATGCTTTATGTTCTGTGGCATTTCCTATTACATTCTGTTGTCCCTTTTCACCATTGTTCTTGTTACTGATTCAGATCGTCGTACAGTACAATATCGTCCTCATCATAATAATATCAGAGGTTATTTCCACAGTCTGTCATATTGAGGCGATAGAGATCTCTTTCCATGCAGTTCTCGCTATTTGGCAATATGAATAGCCTAAGGCGACTGCGTGGCTTCTTGTTTTACGACTATCTTCCATCCAGAAGTCATTTGTCCTCTATCTTAAGTCACTTTTTCGTTGCATTTCATTGCAGTTTAGTCCCACTTCGGTTTTGTTCATAAAGTCTTGTGAGTTTTCTGTTACAGCATAAGAATCGTAATTTTTTATTGCAAACATAAAAATTCGAACGATTTTCCAGTGTTAGATGTTGTAACTTTCTTAAATAACTGAAATGATGCAAATTTTCAAAAATGGATATTCTGAAGTCTATTTTTGTGTCTACTTTGTTGTAGCATAACAGTTGTTGAATATGCAGACAATAGTATCATTTATTGTAATTTCAGAAATTACGATTTTATCCTTCATTCTGGTGTTTCAATATCAAAGTTTTCAGTTTCTTTAGCTACGGTGTAAGTCAAGAAATTATCGACTGTTTAATATTTCACCGTTGTATATATTGTGAAGTCTATGTCTCTGTTGAGTATAATTTCAATTCTGTTTCCTATTTTAATTTCCGTTATTATGTTCATATATTTCTTCAGTAAAATACTGTAATTGCTCTCGAATACAAGAGTATTACATTTGTTTAATATGTAATGAGATTTCTTCACGTTATTCTTCAAGATTTAGACAAATACAAATGTTTTATGTTATAAAATTGCAATGACAGATCCTCTACTATTCGGTGAAGTAATTTAGAGAGCGGAATATTGTAAACCATCATCTAAAATTAACTATGCATTTTACTATTTCTTTTCCATGTGAAAACAAAGCATTAGGCTCTTTCCTTTGTTGATAGTACAGTCGTATCTAAAGAAACTACTGACTATACTGAAATCGAGGAATTTAATTTTATTTTACTAACATCTTAGCATCAAGAACATATTTTAAAATTAAATATTACGAACTACAACTAAAGTATTGTACCTAATGTAAATGTAACGCATCCACAGTTGGCACCAACTACTTCCAATCAAACGGTCGCTTTCGTTAAAGATATACCGGGAGCATTATATCAAGTGGTACACCTGAGTCTTTTTTTTATTTTAATCTTTTGTTCAGTACTTGATAAGAAATAAAATAATATAAACAGCAGCATGTTGGAATAACAATTCATATGAACAATTAAACTGTTATAAAAAGCAACCAATCTTAGAAAACAATTTACATACCTAGTCATTACTCAATACTGAAAATAATTATGAAAGCAAATAGGCTACGTTTGATATGGATTTACGTGTTCACAAATAATCTAGTGTGAAAGCAGGCAATCTTGGTAATAAATTATGTAGTCATCATTCTAATGAACACGATGGGAACATTAAAATTATTTTAAATAAATTCACCATTTTGTGTTTGTTTACAAGTGAACTGATCTGAATGCAAACAACCGTATTGGAACACAGTTCTCATGTTCGACATTTGATAACACATAATCTGATATCAAGGAAACACTCTTGAAAAAGAATTGCATAGCCATTACTAGTGAAAATGATAGAGACAGCAAACATTTTTAGTAAGTGCACATATAGTCAATACATGATTACACATTCATTGACTTGAAAACAAGTTTTTCCAAAACAACTCACATATTTAATACTTTTTAACTAATAATCTGATATGAAGGAAATAGACTTGAAAACAAAATACGTATCCATTACTAGTTGAACTGATATAAAAGGAAACACTTTTGAAATGAATTCACATATTCATTATCTGCTAACAAATAGTCTGGTATGAAGCAAACATTTTTGAAAAGAAAGCGTTAGTTACACTATTACAAATTCCAAACAAATTTTGAAATAAATTCACATTATCAGTACTTGTTAAGAATTAAATGATTTGAAAGAAGTTTTTTTCTTAACAGTTCACATAATATTTGCTAACAAATAGGCTGCTATGAAGGAAATATTCTTGAAAACAAATTACTAGTTAAATTGTTATATGGGTATTATAATTGCCAAACAAATTTTGAAATAAATTCACATTATCAGTACTTGTTAAGAATTAACTGATTTGAAAAAAGGATTTTTCTAAAGAAATCATATATTCGATACTGGCTAACAATAATCTAATATGAAGCAACACACTTGAAAGGATATTACATAACCAATACAATAAGAAGATACAAGGATCAAATACTTTTTGGAATAAGTTAACATATTCAGTACATTTTATATGATCTGATCTGATCTGATCTGATCCGATCCGATCCGATCCGATCTGATCTGTCCCGATTTGATCTGTCCCGATCTGATCTGATCTGATCTGATCTGTCCTGATCTTATCTGATCTGATCTGTCCTGATCTTATCTGATCAGTCCTGATCTGATCTGTCCTCATCTGATCTGTCCCGATCTGATCTGTCCTGATGTGTCCCGATCTGACCTGTCCCGATCTGATCTGTCCTGATCTGTCCCGATCTGATCTGTCCTGATCTGTCCCGATCTGATCTGTCCTGATCTGTCCCGATCTGATCTGTCCCGATCTGTCCTGATCTGATCTGTCCCGATCTGTCCTGATCTGATCTGTCCCGATCTGTCCTGATCTGATCTGTCCCGATCTGATCTGTCCCGATTTGATCTGTCCCGATCTGATCTGTCCCGATTTGATCTGTCCCGATCTGATCTGTCCTGATCCGATCCGATCTGATCTGTCCCGATCTGATCTGATATGTCCTGATCTGATCTGTCATGATCTTATCTGATTTGATCTGTCCTGATCTTATCTGATCAGTCCTGATCTGATCTGTCTCGATCTGATCTGTCCTGATCTGTCCCGATCTGATCTGTCCCGATCTGATCTGTCCTGATCTGTCCCGATCTGATCTGTCCTGATCTGTCCCGATCTGATCTGTCCTGATCTGTCCCGATCTGTCCTGATCTGATCTGTCCCGATCTGTCCTGATCTGATTTGTCCTGATCTGATCTGTCCCGATCTGATCTGTCCCGATCTGATCTGTCCCGATCTGATCTGTCCCGATCTGATCTGTCCTGATCTGTCCCTATCTGATCTGTCCCGATCTGATCTGTCCTGATCTGTCCCGATCTGATCTGATCTGTCCTGATCTTATCTGTCCTGATCTGATCTGATCTGTCCTGATCAGATCTGATCTGTCCTGATCTGATCTGATCAGTCCTGATCTGATCTGATCTATCCTGAGCTGATCTGATCTGATCTTATCTTATATTATCTGATCTTATCTAGTTAGGCTTACGCTTATGCTTACGCTTACGCTTGAGCTTACGCCTAAAGAAGCGACAAACCCCGCGACATATATATATAAAACAGGACCAGCAACCATTCTTCGTTTTTCTGTCCTCATCTTCTTCTTCTTCTGGTGATAGCTCGATGGATAATGCTGGCATGGTGTCCGACATGGGTCCTAGCATTTGTTCTGCCATGGGTGGTTGCATTGAATCAGACATGTGATCTGGCATGGGAATTAGCATGCGATCTGTCATGGCCGCTGGCATTTGATCTGGGATGACAGGTTGGATGGAATCTGTCATGTGATCTGTGCTAACTGGTGGGGTGGAATCTGGCATGTGACTGACATGTGACCTGGCATGATATCTCAGATGTGATATGGCATGGTAACTGGCATGTGATCTGGCATGCAATCTGGGTAAGAAACTGTCATGTGATCTGGCATGCAAGGTGGTATGATATCTGACATCAGTTCTCATGTGATCTGGCATGCTTAGTTCCCATGCTGATCTAATAGCTGGCATGGCTTTTGTTTGTGGCATGGTATCTCGAATATCTGTGTTGCTTGGCATTAGGTCTGCAAGAAACAAAATAAACTTGATCGTTAAGCATGTTCGTTGCATTCACAGGCTTTCAGTGAATGGCGTATTAATAGGGCTAGGATTCATATGGAGATGCATATTTTTACTGTCCATTTGCAAGTCATGCAAAATCATTTTATACAATCCATGATCTACTAATCTGTGAAGCGAAGAAGTAATAAAAATTGGGATGAGAATTACTTCAGTAAGAGTAATAATATTTAAACATTACACACAATGAAGGAACAGGTCTCTGCAGCAGCAGCGACTGATATTTTCTATCCTTATCTGTTGTGTCTGTCTTCCACGTCTTGTGCACCGTGTGACAACATCGTACTGCTACTAACACTCGATTGGCGTAGGCCATATGCCTTTTTATTCTGAAACCGCTTTAGTGAAGTACTTTGTGTGGGATGTGCCAATGTAAGGGGCATATATATGAGCATTACGACGAAGTGAAGTGAAACGACTAGAATCATTTGAAATGTGAATATGGAGAAGAATGGAGCGTGTGAAATGGACTGACAGAATGAGTGGGTGAAGGAAGAATAGTGCTGAAACTGATGAGGAAAGAAAAAAGAAATTGGCTGGGTCGCTGGCCGAGGAGAAACTGCTTACTGAAGGATCTACTGAAAGCAGTGCTGAACAGTAGAAAATGTTGATTGCAGGGGACTATATCAGTTCATAGAAATTAAATTAAATTAAATTATGGTTTATTTAACGACGCTCGCAACTGCAGAGGTTATATCAGCGCCACCGGTGTGCCGGAATTTTGTTCTGCAGGAGTTCTTTACATACCAGTAAATATACTGACATGAGTCTGTCGCATTTAAACACACTTAAATGCCATCGACCTCGGCTGGGATCGAACCCGCAACCTCGAGCATTAGAGGGCCAGCGCTATACCAAGTACGCTACTGAGGGCGACCAGTTGATAGATAACATTAAGATATAGGCTATGGATCATATGCAGAGACTCAGAAAAAAGCGGAAAATAGGGAAGATTGGAGAATGCTGGATTTGCAGTGAAATATCTGTCCTAGAACATTTGTGAGGATGTGTACACCGCGCACCTCTTAGCTTTACGAACCACTCACTATTACTGGTGTAGTGTGGATTTGTACGAAACCGGTCTCGCACCTCGCATGCGTCGTTTCTTCAAAAGCAAGCCTTGAAAGACTAGATGGTAGGCTCTCACATTTCAGTGCACCACACTGATTTCTGTCTGAGATTTAGACTCAAACATAAGCGCAGCTTAAATGATACTGACTAAACCGACCCAGTAATCATCAACCATTTGGAATTGTGAATATTTTTAATAAAATAAATAAACTATTTCATTCAAGTGAAATACAAAATTGAGGGAGGACTACTCTATTAAAAGAGGAAAACGAAGTATCTTAGTAATGTGCTTAATAGTGTATTTTCTACTTATAATATATTTATTTTTTTAAATTGTGTTTTTGAATAATAAATAATGTTTCATTGTAGTGTATGCGATATTAGAACTCAAAGGGAAAGGGGTATTGGTAGACGACTGCAAACTAATTGCAGATGGCTTTCAAACCTTCAAGCATAATATCCACGGGCCAGTTCAAAAGGGAATCAACTCAAAATTTAAAGTTTTGAGAAAACTGAAATTCAAAGCTTCACGTTGCTGTGGAAATCCAATTAACAAAGCATGATTTCAGTTTGATTAATTTCAACCCGTGACATACTCAGAATTTTTTTAAATGGTGGAGGCGTTATTACAATTGTTTACAATTTGCATATGGGTATTTATATTTTGTGTATTATTATTATTATTATTATTATTATTACTATTATTAGTGTTATTATTATTATCAGCAGCAATTGAATTTGCACAGAGAGATGTGAAACTAGTACCAGGAAGAACGTTAGCGACAACGTCGTCAGGCCGAGGCTGCAAAGAAAAATTTGAAAATGTAAAACTTTCACTATCCTCGCGAGAATCACTACCGGTACGCGACTTTTTTTGTTTAAAAAAGTTGTAAAATTGAGCTCTGCGGTTGCTTAGAAATATCAAAGAACCCAGAACAATAATGTGAAGTTTATATTAAAAATATTAACTGACAAATGCACAAAACGTTAAACGAACGTTTCACAATTAAGTCAGAACTTTAACTAACGGGTGAATACCGCTCTTAAATTGAGTTTAAAGTCGGCAGTGCACAGTAATTAACATCTGCACTACAGCATTGTCAAAACATCCTTTTCAATTTCATACTGTGTCAGCTTCATTTTATTACAAGGTTGGTACGCGGCGGTAGGTCTCTCTTTATAAAAAATATAACATTGTTATAATTTGAATGTGCCGTAGTATCTATGACTGGGATTATATTGAAGGATAGGTAGGAAGACTATGCCTTATGTCGATGTAGATTTTGTTACTCTGACAGTGAAAAATTAGGGAAGGGGAAACGATTGTGGATAAAAAAAATACTCAAATCTAAATGTTTTTTTTTTTTTTTAAGTTCAGGGAGGTTCAAACTCAGTAATCCCCTCCCCCTTTGCGTACGCTCCTGAGTTGAACGATTCTTCGATTTTTCACAACATGAATCTTAAAACTGCAGGTTTCTCAAAACTTAGGATTTTGAGTTAAACCAACTCAAAATGGGCCGTCGATATTGTTTTCCTGTTCTGACTTCCTGCACTTTGTTAAGAAACGACTTAATAATATGATATGATTATGTTTTCTATCACTGTCTTATTAAAACGCTAGAGGATTTCGTGGTAAAACTGTTAAAATAATGTTCTTTCTTTCTTTCTTTCTTTCTTTCTTTCTTTCTTTCTTCCTTGCTTGCTTTCTCTCAAGAACCCAATATGATTAACGTAAAACATTTAAGAACAGGTTCTGCGAACTGCGACAAATTCAATAAGTGAATCGGACGACTGGTGAGAAATGGCCGAATGACACCACTGGATAAAACCCTATTCGCTACCAGTCATCATCGTGTCCTCCTTTCCGAAGGTCGATTCCAAATATGCCTCCACTCGTCTCTATCTTTCCAAGCATTTTTCCTCTCTGTTTTATTTATTTTTAGTTATTTAACGACGCTGTATCAACTACAAGGTTATTTAGCGTCGATGAGATTGGTGATAGCGAGATGGTGTTTGCGAGATGAGGCCGAGGATTCGCCATAGATTACCTGGCATTCACATTACGGTTGAAGAAAACCTCGGAAAAAACCCAACCAAGTAATCAGCCCAAGCGGGGATCGAACCTGCGCCCGAGCGCAACTTCAGACAGGCAGGCAACTTTCTTAGCCGACTGAGCCACGCCGGTGGCCTTTTCCTGTTTATTTCATCCCACTTGTATCCCCATTCTTTTAAGTTCTGAATTTGATCTGTCCATCTTTCCCGTGGTCTTCCCATTGGCCGTCTTCCTTTCACTTTTAAATTTAATATTGTCTTTGACAAATTTTTCCTGTCCATGCTTTTAATGTGTCAAAACCATTTTAAACTCTTATTTTCTAATTTCGGAGGCATACTTGTACCAATAATAATTCAAATGTCCTGAACTTGTGCATAGCTGAAACCGCTACTACTTCAGAATATAAACAATTAGCTACTGTACCTTCCCATGTATAAGTTTGGCCAACTTCGAAGGCTCTATACTGCTGTTGCTGAAACCACGGGTTTTCGCCGAACTCATCGCTGTCACTGCTTTCTCTTGTTTCTTCATTTCCATCTAAAAGACAATGTAATTCTGAGTTGAAATCTTCATAATACACTGTTTTCTAACTATGAAGAGGATAAATAGTTACTGTCACTTTTAAATTTAATATTCTCCTCGACAGACTTTACCTGTCCATTCTTTTAAGGTGCCCAAACCATTGTAAGCTCTTATTTTGTAATTTCCGAGGCGTACTTGTACCAATAATACGTGGTACAGTCATTAAGTTCTAAGACTTGGCGCCTGGAGGGTAGGCTCCCTCAAGAATCTGGATGTATCACAAGATGCCGCATAACACGGCGTACATTTAAACAGAATCACATCCTCCCTCAAAATAGTCTCCGTTGGCCGTTATGCACGTTTGCCAACGTTGGTATAGCTGCTGGAAGCACCGTTGAAAGATGTTGGCAGGAATGTCCCGTATGGCTTCTCTTGTGGCAGTCATGACCTCTTCGGAAAATGAAACCTACGCCCACGTAGGGTTGCTTTCATGCGAGGAAAGAGAAAAAAATCGCATGGTGCGAGATCAGGTGAGTACGGAGGGTGTGGAAGAACTGTCACCTACTGTCTTGCAAGTTCCTCTTGGACAAGGACAGAGAGATGTGCAGGGGCTTTGTCATGTAGGAACAGCCAATTCTTTGTACGCCATAGCTCAGGTCGCTTACGGCGAATTGAATCTCGTAAACGGCCAAGGATCTCTTTGTAGCGGGTTTTGTTCACAGTTGCACCTTCTGGGATGAATTCCATGTGAACAATTCCATTTGGATAATAAAACAGTTCAAGCATTACCTTGCCTTTTGTCCTGTCTTGTCGCGGTTTTTTCAGTCGTTGTGATAACGACGTTTTCCAGGTGGCGGATTGTCGTTTCAGTTGTCGATCGTAAAGGAAACACCAAGTTTCGTCTCCAGTTATTATCCGGTTGAGAAACGTCGGATCATCGTCAAGCACTACTGATGAGGTCACCACAAATCGTCATGCGATCATCACGTTGGTCTTGCGACAGGATTCGTGGCACACTGTGCTGGGTAACACGAGACATGTTCAGGTCATCAGACAGAATTTTGTAGCAAGTACCATGGCTGACCCCTACTGTTGCTGCGATATCGTCTACCGATTGAGAGCGGTTAGCACGCACCAACGTTGCGACTTCTTGGATCTTGCGTTCAGTTCGAATTGTTTGTGGCCGACCAGTACGCACATCATCTTCCAAACTGTTTCTTCCTTGCAAAAAACGTCGGTGCCACCTAAACACAACACTGCGACTCACTGCGTCCTCACCGTAAACTTGCTGCATCATTTGAAGCGTTTCGGCAGCAGTTTTGCCTAATTTCTGGCAGAACTTGGTGTTTGCACGTTGCTCAAACTGTGACATCTCGGTTTCCGACGTGCGCATTCAAATCACCGTCATAACAAAGACCGTAGTTCTGCTTACAGTGCATGCACTCAACTGTCTCTTGTTGGGTCGAGAGACTAACTGACAAGGTATCATACCATGGCGCCACCTATGCGCTATAGTGTACCACAACGCCACTATGCGCTCAGTATTAGAACTTAATGACTGTACCACGTAATTCAAATCTCCTGAACTTCTGCATAGCTGCAAGCGCCACTACTTCAGATATATAAACAATTAGCTACTGTACCTTCCCATGTATAAGTTTGGCCAACTTCGTATTCCCTACGTTGCTGGTCCTCAAACCACGGGTATTCCCCGAACTCATCGCTGTTACTGCTTTCTGTTGTTTCTTCAGATCCATCTAAAATACAATGTAATTCTGAGTTGAAATCTTCATCATACACTGTTTGCTAACTATGAATAAGATAAATAGTTACTGTCACTTTTAAATTTAATATTCTCATTGACAGACTTGCCCTGTCCATTCTTTTAAGGTGCCCAAACCATTATAAGCTCTTATTTTGTAATTTCCGAGGCGTACTTGTACCAATAATAATTCAAATCTCCTGAACTTCTGCATAGCTGAAAGCGCCACTACTTCAGAATATAAACAATTAGCTACTTACCTTGTATTTGAGAAGTTTGCCCGACTTCCAACGCATTCATATCTCTCATGTTTTGCACCCACTCCCGGACGTTCCTGTTGAATGAATCCAAACGGTCACTCCAGGGATCGCTGTCCTCTTCTGTATGGGTGGTAGCCGCTGTCTCTGGCATACCACCCGATGTTGTTTCATCTTCAGCTAGAAGACAATGTAATTCTGAATTGAAACCTTCATAATACACTGTTTGCTAACTATGAAGAGGATAAATAGGTACTGTCCGGCCGAATGGTTATGTTGCATCCCGGTTTGCACCATTCGTTTGTCCTGTCCTCTCTGAAAGGGCTAGTGCCTGAGTTGTTAGGCTCTTCTCTGCAAATATTTTCTGTACGGTACTGGAAGTTTGCGCAGCATTATACAGCTGTTTAAAGTAATTTAAAAAAGGCCCTCGTAAGTAAGTAAATGTCATGTGATTTCCCCCGTTTTGACGACCACGTGACAACCACTCGGATGGACAATAGCATGGCAGCATTTACGTCACCAAACTGTTAACAGTAAGTGAATGATAAAAGTAAAGTCTGAAAAGAAATCAAAAGATGAAGCACATAGCTACGGTTACTTCTAATATAGTTATAACCTCAAAGAAAAACAAATTCAGGGAGCTGAAATAAAGGAAGTTTAGACTTTAATTAAAAATGAAATTAATTTATCCATATTCTTTTATTTACAGGTGGCTCCTACATGTTGTATGCTTGTGTGTATCAGCAATTACCAGAGTCCTATAAATGAGTGTTATGTTACAGTTCTCAAATTTCCAACTGAAAAGGATAAGTTACGTGGCTACAACCTGCTCGTATACCACGAAATGTCTTCACGTTAACAAAGCATTCAGTTGTATGTATTGAACACTTTGGAGTAAACAAATTAGAGACGGATCTTTATTTAGTCGTATCCCCTATTATAATAACATCACCTTGGCATACAAGAAACAATAAAAATTCCAAGCGAGAAAATAATAGGCTTATTTTTAAAGTAGATTCATTGAGAGATAATAGTATTCAATGGCTTTAACATGCATTTTAAGAAAATGTTGGCTTAAAAATTCTAGGCGAACGATAAAAGAGGGATATGGGATGAAGATAACAAAAAGAATGAAATAAACGTCACATTCATGAATTAGTCAATTAGTCATATAATAGAACTCAGGCCTAGTGTACAGAACATCTTGCCTATTGATTTATTATTATTATTATTATTATTATTATTATTATTATTATTATTGACTCCGTTAAATATTGTCTTACAACATTTTTATGTAAAGTCGTGTTGTACTGGTAACCTTAAGCTGTGTGCTAAAATCTTCTCTTTATGTAGTACTTTCTTGTTTTTGGTTATTTAAAGACGCTGTATCAACTACTAGACTACTTAGCATCGATGGTATTGATGATATCGAGATATTTGGCGAGACGAGGCCAAGGATCCGCCATAGATTACCTGACATTCACCTTACGGTTGGGGATATAAGAAAAAAACCCAACCAGGAAATCAGCGGGAATCGAACCCGCGACCGAGCGCGACTCCGGACCGACAGTCCTTAGCCCACTGAGCTACGTCAGTAGACCTTTATGTACTTTTATGGTCAGTTTAACAAGTTTAAAATATGATTCTCAGGAGGAATCTGGAATCCATTTTCTAAAATATGTTCCTATAAGTGTAGAAAGATTGTACAAGTGTTCTACTTCTAGAGCACATTGTTTTCACACGATGAAAGAATGGGTGATAATATGCCATTGAACTGTCAACATCTGTATAATCGCTCTTTCACTTAAGCGGCATATTTCTATGATGATGGTATGACAAGACTCCCATTATTCTTTCGTTAAAAAAATAAAAGAGATTCTGTTCACTGCTGGTAGGCTACGTACCATAAATTGAGTCTTTAGATTTATTACACCATATTTTTATTAATGATTTAACAACTAAACCAGCAATGAATAGAATCACATTTTGACAATATTGTGTTATTGAGAATTATGTAAGAATGAGGAAATTGCAATCAATGTCTGCAGTACAAGAGTCAAAACACTGAGGATTATTATTACAGTGCGTTAGGTTTTTGGAAAATACCATTGGGTATATAGACATTTTTAGCGGACATTCCTCTCTTTGTAATATAATTTAAACGTATATAAAAACATAAGTAAAAATATGCCATTTATTCGGTCATAGGAAATAGAAATAAACTAATAAGTTTATTTATGAGTAATATAAGGCGTTTATATTTAAAGCCATGCTTAGTGACAATATTTAGTTTTACTTCTGTTATTTTATATTATACGTTAGAAAATACGTAAATAAGTTTAGTTATATTACAGTGAAGGAGGAAAACCACTAAGAAAACGCCTATTCAGTGTCTAATTAATAGTTCATAGTATTTTGTTGCTTAATTCGTATATAACTCTTGTATACATGTAAAGCTCACTTAATCAAATTGTTGAATTCTTTGTAAGTTCATGCATATGTATATACACTTTTTGCTGGTTGAGTGGAAGAGAAGGCCTTAAGGCCTTAACTCTGCCAGCTAAAATAAATCATTATTATTATTATTATTATTATTATTATTATCATTATTATTATTATTATATACTCAATGGTATTTTCTAAACTCCGAATGCTTTATAGCAGCCGTGGCGAAGAAGAGTTCGTGCGCCGAGCCACTGTGTAACCTGCAACGTGCATAGCACCTGTGGAGGGTGGCGGAAACCCGAAGGGGAAGTCAAGCAACTTTCTGACTCAGTAACGGATTTTCATTTTTCTTACGTCCAGCATTTAAATATAATTTTACACAGTTCAAGCCTACAAACTAATGTTTCGTACGTACAACGAAAAGAGAAATGTACAAGAAAACATAGGCCACATTATCACGACCTGAAATTAACTGTCTTCAGAATGTCTCTGCGACAGAGTTTCAAAATCACGAATTATGTCATTTACTGCCAGGCGTAGTTGATCACGAAGGTGTTTGTCTGTCAGTCGTGATCTACATTTAGTTTTCACTATTTTCATTATTGAAAATAATTTTTCACAAACGTAAGTTGTAGCGAACATGGCTTCAACAGAGCAAGCGAAAGAACGAAGCTTCGGATACTTATTTTTTGACAAAGATTTGAAAAGTTCAACATCTGTTAAGTCCTTACATCTAGCTTTCATTGGAACATTACATTGTAAATCTAGGAGTTCAAATTGAAGATCTAACCGCATCATTCGTACATCTGCTGAAAAAGGGTCGACGTACAGAGATATGTCATGCTCTAAATTTCTTAAATCATGAAATCTGTGTTCACAAAATTCTTGTTTAAGAATGTTCAGCATCTCAATGTAATTATGTAATTTATGAGGAGCAATATTTGGAAAAGACTGTAAACATGGAAAATGCTGGAGCTGGGACTCGTTTAAGTGTTCCATCAAGAGCGTCAGCTTTCTTGTGAAAGCCTGAAGTGTGCTGTACATTGCAACAACATTTTTCTGGGAACCTTGAAGTTTCACATTTAAGTTGTTCAAATGCTCGCAAATGTCACACAAATAAGCCAAATCACAAATCCAGGTTTCGTCGCTTAGTTCTTGTATTTCCATGCACTAAAACAATTATACAATTATCAGAAAGTAAATAAATGAATCAACAAATAATAAAATTTAGTGACAATAAATTATGGAAGTTTACTAAAATTACCTGCTCTCGCATAAATGTTGCTACTACTTCACGGAGGTCAAAGAAACGTCGTAACATCGACCCTCTGCTAAGCCACCTAACATCGCAGAAATACAAGGTCTTTAAGCAGTTGTCTGAACTGTCTATGTTTCAACGCACTACCTTTTATTTTATTTATTATCTTTACAACAATATCTAGAATTGATTTCAACGACACTGACTTGGCGCAAAGTGCCTCTTGACGTAAAATACATCTGCTGAAAAAGGGTCGACGTACAGAGATATGTCATGCTCTAAATTTCTTAAATCATGAAATCTGTGTTCACAAAATTCTTGTTTAAGAATGTTCAGCATCTCAATGTAATTATGTAATTTATATTTCTTTCAACAAGAAAAGTTTTCAGTCTTCCAAGAAAGCCCTTCTTTTCGCCCACCATTGCTTTCGCTCCGTCTGTTGCCACTGCCACTAGCTTAGCCCAATCTACGTTGTGACTCTCAATACTCATTCGGAAAGAATTAAAAATCTCTTCACCAGTAGCATTGCCTTGTATGGGAACTAGGTCTAGAAGATATTCCTCAACATTTAACTCTTCGTCAACGCCACGAATAAATATGGCCAATTGTGCCGTATCTGTGACGTCAGTACTCTCGTCAATTGCAAGAGAAAAATATACAAAACTACTGAGTTTTATGTCCATCTGTCTCGTGACATCATTAGAAAGGAATTCAATTTTTGTGGCGATAGTTTGACGAGGAAGATGTAAACTTTCAAAATTAGGAACCTCCTGTGAACACAAAACTTGAGCAATTTTAATCATACAGGTTTTTAGAAATTCGCCTTCCTGAAATGCCTTACAACTCTTTGCAGTTTCCCAAGCTACCAAATAACTATAGCGTGGTTCCTTTTCTGTGCCATGCTTTGTGTATTACTAGTAGTCTGGGGTTCATTTCTTTCTTTCAATTCCAGCAGTCTATTTGCTCGGTCTAGACCTGTTAACGAAATAAGAGTATGACTGTTCATCCGCAAATAAAGACTGATAATTATTCCGATAACAATAATAAGAATAGCAATAATAATAACAATAGTAATAATAATAATAACAATAGTAATAATAATAATAATAATAATAATAATAACAACAACAACAATTACCTTTCAATGTTTCATAATGTAGGTGACATGTAGTATAATGCCGTTTTATGTTATACAACCGTTTTCCTTGTAATACTTGCGAACAAATCATACATGTAATATTCTCACCATATTGGCAGCAAAAAAATGCGTCCTCCCATCCTACTCGAAACTTCCGCTTTTGTAGATGTACAGTACATGTATTGGAGAGAGACATTGCGACGATACGCCACTCGCAGCTCAGAGACAAATACAAATGGAACGGAGTTTGACTCCAGCACAGTCTACTATATACAGTCGCGAAGCTCAATATGTAGTGAAAATGCAAACAGGGTTAGTTGCCCACCACTAGGATCGCTACTATCGCCTCATCATCGCAGATCTCTCTCCTAGCAGCCGACAAAATATGTTACACTTTCGTTGTCGTGTTCTTTTGGAAAAATTAACACCTTCCTTCCATTATTGAAATATCAAATGCATAAAGTTAATTTATTATTTTAATGAAGTATATTAAATTCCACCATTAACTCGAAGATACCTGCAAGAAATAAGTTAATATAATTTTTGTTTGTGCAAAACGAACTGAAATTTACTATAACAGCTTCACTCATTCAAGATTAGAGCGATAATTAACTATGAATTGAAACCAATAAATATTAATTTGCATTTCTCTTTACAACAATAATAATGGAAATATGAATTAATGGAGTAACTTACGTGTACCGGTACTTATAGTGTAGGCTTACGTAGTTAACAAAATGGGATGAGGTTAAGCAATAATAATCACACCAGAATTGGAAATAAAACGTGATCAATACATTTTATTGTAACAGACTTTTTCTACGTCTCTAGTTAAAGCAACAAATAAAAATAACAACAAAATTAACAGCTATAATTAAAAACATATCCTTTGAAGAAAAAATTAGGCCTAAGCAATAATAATCCCACCAGAATTGAAAATAAAACGTGATCAGTAAATTTCATTAAAACAAACTTACTTTTTCTACGTCTTTAGTAAAATAACACATAAAAATAATAACAAAATTAATAGCAACAATTAAAAATATATCCTCTGAAAAAAAAAGTAGACCTTTCTCTGGAAATTTAGCAGCCTAAGTGATAGAACTTTAACCGGTCGGTTAGACTGAAACATTTCATTGTGAAATTTAAGGATATAATGTATTCTAACAGTCACAAAGAACTTCAAATTAACAGTTTTGTTTCTGCACAGCATTCTTGTGGAAACCCGGGAACCTTTCTGAATCTTTCGGAAATCGGAAAAAGGATAACTCTGGCCTCTTTCTCTTACTGTTGCTACAATTTATAGCACTACAAACGTCTCCTCCTTGTCCCATATTATTATTCCAATTATTATATTTTAGCTATTAACATTTTCATTATAACCAATAACGAACATTTCATAAGCATCAATGTGAAATACGCAACGAGCTAGCACTCGATAGAAATACGACACAGTCCAAAGTCGACCATGGACAGTCTATTGTTTTTAGTTGCTAACCGCTAGGAGCGCTTTATCACGAGATTTATCACCTCAAGTTTCGCGACTGTATATAGTAGACTATGACTCCAGTGAGTGAGAGGGTGGGGGTTGTGGGAGATAGAAATGCACAGCTATGTCTGCGAGCCACAATGTGCTCGTGAGTCGCATTTTCGCCGCGGCTGCTTTATAGAAACAATCATTCGTGCTCCCAAAACATGGCGTCGCGCGAACCTGCGCGAGAGGTTTCAAATTTGTACACGACACCAGAGCCAATTGTGTGTCTATACTAAAAGCCAGGTTATGTACCGACGAAACAGGAAGTAGTTGGATGGGCGAGAGGAAAGTGCGGGTTAGAGGGGTAGCCTGTGCAGTGATGACACGTTGAGTGTGGGGGATGGAGGGGAGAACGAGAACGGAGCTTTTCATTGGACCTCGCGTGAAAATGTCGTCTGCTAACGAAAATCTGACAACGGAATCACGGAGACAGTGTAGCCAGTTCATTTGCAGTACCACGTGCATTACGGGTCGCATTTCGTACCAGCGTCATTAGCTCGTGCTTTCTTAAAACAGTAATTTTAATTACTAATATTGTGGATAGTGTTATCGAGAACTATATACAGTAGTTATTTTAAACATATCGGTGACAAACGCTGAACACGCTTTGAATCTCGCCCCACTATGTGGCAACAGAGCTCTGAAAGAGACCAACAGAACGTTGCTTCCGGTTTAGTCGGTTCATAACCTGGCTTTTAGTATACGAGATATATAACTACAACGTCTTTGAGTGCAGTTGCCACCGCAACATGAGGAATGCATCGATCAACCATCTGTAGGCCTATAAACTCGTACAATGTACTCAATTAAAGACTACCTATTGAGAATGCTACGTCTGCTATGTAGTTCGCATTCATTATGATCGTCATATATCCAATTTAATTATTATTTATAACTAGCCGGTACCCGTGCGCTCCGCTGCACCCGTTAGAAATAAATATAAAGTAATTACATAATTAAAATAGGACATTGATCCAGGGAACATTCGTGTTTGATAGAAGGATAAATCGTTTAATATGTTACTTAATTTAAATTGTATTTAAAATATTAAAATGCGATCATTTTGATCCAGAGACCACTCATTTGGTGCAATGACAATTCCTTTAACATGTTATTAATTGTTATTACCAATTATTTTTGGAAAAGCGAAAATTAACAGAAAAATTTTGGCTAAAGATTTATTATTATATTATATTATATTATATTATATTATATTATATTATATTATATTATATTATATTATATTATATTATATTATATTATATTATATTATATTATATTATATTATATTATATTATATTATATTATATTATATTATATTATGTAAAAAGTGTGTTGATAACGGATGTACTCGAATTAGAAAGTTTTTAATTTGTTGTGGGAGCTCTTGAATCTCAGGAGGAACAGCTTTTACAACAGCGCAACATAATCTGCTTGGCTCATTACCCAATTTTTTTGCATTGCTTTTATTGCATATATATTTTATGTATTTTAACACGATTCAATTGAGCATAGTTAAAATTTGAGTTATAAAACAATGGATTGCTAAGCTAACGTACTATTACTGCATACTAAATTCATACACTCTCCTTGTTCGTTAATTCTCTGAGATAAAAATGAATATGTTCATAAACATTATTTTAAGAAATACAGGAAATGAATATATAGAATAACCTATCAAGTTTTCTGTGCATAAGAAGCTATTTTAATCTTACCTGTCCTCAATTCACTCACAAGTTACTGTAATAACATTATAGCATTATGTCCATCCAGAGAAACTACACTTTACAATGATGAAATAATAATCAATTATACAAATCGGTTAATTTAGCTTCCTATATTACTTCATACAAAGACAGAAACATTGTCTGTAGTGTAGGCTATGTTTCATAGCTTTCGATTGTTGTGTCCAAGGCCCCTTATAGACGAAGTCATTTGTTTTTTATTTCAATACACCGCCTTAGATGGCAGTTATTTTAATTTTAAAACTCATTTATCTCATTAAATATCAGTCCTATCAAAATTTTTCAAAGAATAAAACTTATCGCAAATGATCTTTGAAGAAACTTTTGTTATGTAACATTTTTCAGAAAAATCAATAATAAGCGAGATATTTCGATTTATTTAATTCAGGCCCCCTTATAACCCCCCTTTTAAATAACGTATTTTGAATGCCATATAGCCTAAAATCTAAGTTAAAACGAACTTAATTTATATTCCAATTTTCATCGAAATCCGTTCAGCCATTATCGCGTGAAAAGGTAACAAACATACAGACAGACAGACAGACAGACAGACAGACAGACAGACATACAAACAAAAATTTAAAAAAAAGCAATTTTCGGTTACAGGATAGTTAATTATACATGTTAACACCAATTATTTTTAGAAAATCGAAAATTACCAGAAAAATTTTGGCTACAGATTTATTATTAGTATAGATTCAAGATTACCAGTAGTCTTAGGTGACAAAGGTACTGTATTCTTAATTACCATATACTTGAATAAAACCCAGATCAAGAAGTGTAATTTTAAAAATTCGCATATTTTACGCACCCTAATTTTTCAAACAGCCAAAGTACATTAAAAAGTGCGCAAATTACGCGAGCAAATACGGTATATATCGTGTCTTGTCATGTCATATCATATCAATAGTATAAGTAAAAAAAACCTGATAAGTCTCGTTTTACTGTTTTTACAGGACAGCAAGTTAAACGTTTCAAGATCCATGACATTGTATTATCTTTGGTTGCGTGAGAGAGTTGTTCAAATTGTAAAGTAAAATGGACTAGAGGCAGTCTACTCTGCAGTTGTTTGTGAACTTAAAATAACATTTCCTACCACTACTTCCTCTCTATTCGCAAGAGGGTGAAGTCATTTGTGAGAAACTCTATACGCGAAGAGCGAATGTCACAGTCGGCAGTTTTGAAATTGAAAAACCTTTTATTAAGGAACTGTCCCAACAATTTCGATTTTATGATGTCATAGACGAGTTTCACAATCAAAACGCGAAGGTCGTTCTGCAATTTAAATTACAGATGAGTAGTAATATTTTTTCTAAATATTCATTATATTTAGTTACTCCTTTCCTACTTTGAAATATTACTGCGCGCCACTGATGTGAACAATAACTTACCTGCAGGTGGAGTACCGGTACTTGCTATTTCCGGAGTAGTTGTTATTTCCGGAATACTTGGTGCTTCCGGAGTGGTTGGTGTTGTCTGCGTCCCTACGTTCGTCTTCTCCATAACCTCGGGCAGCTGTGTTGCCGCGTCCCTCTTATTGCTCCTCACTGCTGTTTCTGTCAGAAAAAAGTAATAGCCCCTTGAATATTCCAATTTCCAGATACAATGAAATGCGCATGCTTAGAGACATAGAGCATAGATACACAAGCTATCGCTAAGGGACTTACTGAAATTCGTTCTGTTTCGAGTGCTGTCGTATACCGTTCTGAAATGCACTTGAGACAATACGAAGAAAATGGATTTGTTGTAGGGGAAACGGTAAATTTAGCAATATGGGAAATTTGGCAATATTCTTGTATTTCTTTTATTGCCAAATTTCCTCCAGAGTTTTAAGACGTTCAATGACACCTTCATATAGTGCAACATCTGACTGTACTTTTAGTTTTCGTTTCATTCGAATCCGCGCATTATAGTGACAGATATTGTTACTAATAGAAAGAAGTGTTGAAAACTTCCTGTTGACGTGGTGGTTGTGTGGACGTGTGTAAACAAAGACGGAAAGAAAGTGTTCTTCATTGCCTACGTATGTTTGTGCATTACATATCAAAAGCTGAGATTCCATACTATAAGGTAAGCCATTTATTAATATTTTCTGTTAATAACTCATCAGGCCTTAGCTCGTTTTATGTTCTTCTTAGCAAAAAATGTCTTCTCCAGGGTAGTGTGAATTAGCCATTTTCCTTTATAGTGATATATTGCTGCTCTCTTTGAACAAGAATGTGTACTCGATGGTAAAATTTAAGAGTAGGGACATTGAGGGATTTTTACAGTCTTCAATACAACACTGTGTGTGTTGTGTTGCAGATATGCCAAGGGAACGAGGACATTATTCTGAAAAATATTCCAAAGATGATTTGCGGACTGCGGTTGGGGGTGTTTTGAAAGATAGATCGTCGACTTATAAGGCTTCTAAGAAGTACAATGTGCCCTTTAACAACTTAAAGAGGTTTTTGTATGCATCCTCAGGACCCGATGACGTTGTCATTCCCAAGAAAGGAAGACCCATAGCTCTAACCGTTGAGGAAGATAAAAAAAAACTGGTGACATATGTAATCAAAATGCAAGAACTTGGGTTTGGGCTATCGGCAAAAGAAATTATAAGACAACCCTTCAATATAGTTAATAAGAGTGGTCGGAAAAATCCATTCAATTCTTTTGTGTGTGTGTGTGTGTGTGTGTGTGTGTTTATGATGTTTAATGACTTCTTGTCCGAGTAAATCAAGTCTTATAAACCTTGTACCACTGTTTTATTTTGAAAAAATTACTTTTTAATCCTATTGCCAAATTACCCCTGTACTATTGTCAATTTATCCTGATGAAGTACCAAATATGGAAACATATCATTTGTTATTTATTAGTGTGTTATGTGTAAAGTAATTTAGAAATGTAGAATTTTCTTTCAGAGGTTTATTGGGATTTAATGTCTAAACACATTCCATAATAGAGGAATATTTAATTTCAGAATATGTAACTACAAACTGTGTCCAAATACAAATATTGCCAAATTGGACGAGTCTCCCCAATAATTGAAATGAACGACCCATTTGAGAAGAAAACAACTGAAAATTTAAAGTTTTGAGGGAACTACATTTTAAAGCTATATGTTGCTGTGAGAAACCAAAGGATCGTTGAAATTACTCCAGAAATCTGTTAAAAATGTTTCATTTAGCTATACTATAAGTTTCAATTAATTAAAATGTGTTAATTGTATTTCAAAGATGCACTATCACCTTTACTTTTTAACTTTACTCTAGAGCAGCGGTCATCAAAACACTGCAAGCTCGGGCAAGCGTCTCTTACCCGCCGACAAGACACAGCCCTAGCGTGCAATCGTCGCTGCTGGCGGGTATGTTGTCTCTCTATCCCTTGTGCACGACGGAGCAAAGTTCCTTACCCTCCATGCACTCTACCCACTTCAGCGAGTGCTGACGACCACTGCTCTAGAGTATGCCATTAGGAAAGTCCAGGATAACAGAGAGGGTTTGGAATTGAACGGATTACATCAGCTGCTTGTCTAGGCGGATGACGTGAATATGTTTGGCGAAAATCCACAAACGATTAGGGAAAATACGGGAATTTTACTTGAAGCAAGTAAAGAGATAGGTTTGGAAGTAAATCCCGAAGAGACAAAGTAGGCTATGTGATTATGTCTCGTGACGAGAATATTGTACGAAATGGATATATAAAATTGGAAATTTATACTTTGAAGAGGTTGAAAAATTCAAATACCTGGGAGCAACAGTAACAAATATAAATTATACCGGGGAAAAAATTACACACAGAATAAATATGGGAAATGCGTGTTATTATTCGGTTGAGAAGCTTTTATCATCCAGTCTGCTGTCAAAAAATCTGAAAGTTAGTATTTATAAAACAGTTATATAGCCGGTTCTTCTTTATGGCTGTGAAACTTGGACTCTCACTTTGAGAGTGGAACATAGGTTACTAGTGTCTGAGAATAAGGTTCTTAGAAAAATATTTGGGGCTAAGAGGGATGAAGTTAAAGGAGAATGGAGAAAGTTACACAACACAGAACTGCACTTATTGTATTCTTCACCTGACATCATTAGTAATATTAAATCCAGGCGTTTGAGATGGGCAGGGCATGTAGCACATATGGGAAAATCCAGAAATGCATATAGAGTGTTAGTTGGGAGGCCGGAGGGAAAAAGTCCTTTGGGGAGGCCGAGACGTAGATGGGAGGATAATATTAAAGATAATTTGAAGGAGATGGGATATGATGATAGAGACTGGATTAATCTTGCTCAGGATAGGGACCGATGGCTGGCTTATGTGAGGGCGACAATGAACCTCCGGATTCCTTAAAAGCCAGTAAGTTAGTAAGTAAATATTCATTGTATTTAGTTGCTGCTTCCCTACTTTCAAATATTACTACGCGGCACTGTTGTGAACAATAGCTTACCTTCAGGAGGAGGAGTAGTTGGTGTTGTATGAGTCCCTTCGTTGGTATTCTCCATTACCTCGGGCACCTGTGTTGCCGCGTCCCTCATGTTGGTTCTCACTGCTGTTTCTGTCAGAAAAAAGTAATAGGCCCTTGAATAGATACAATAAACTGCGCATGCTCAGAGACATAGAACATAGATACACAAGCTATCGCTAAGGGACTTATTGAAATTCGTTCTGTTTCGACTGCTGTCATATACCGATCTGAAATGCACTTGAGAAAATACGAAGAAAATGGATTTGTTGTACATGGACATCATTTTATTTTTACTTCAATTTTTATTGTACTTGAGTTTCTGAATATACTTCACTCCGACCCCTTCTACTAATGAAGTTCAACCGTCCTCCACACAGATCCAAGACCACATATACAGTCATAGTAGCCTTATGGTCATAGTAAACAGTACGTTCCAAAAATATGTTCACGTTTTCCAGTGACGAAAGAGCTTTCAATATTGAATCATTTTCGCACAGGTACTGTCGTCCATTTGCCTACGTCGCATCCCGGTTCCCCCCCCCCCCACCTGCTTCTATTCGCCTCTCTGTAAAGGCTAGTTAGTGGCTGGGCTGTCTTAGCTCTTTTCTGAGAACATTAATTTCTGTTAGGAATTGGACGTCTACGTAATATTATACCCCTACAACTGTTTAAAATATCCTAAATAAAAGGGCTTCGTTAAGTAATTAACTATTACGTGATTTTCACCCTTTCTATACCCTGCGAAATAACCACTTGGGCGGGCGGTAGATAGCATGTCTGAATAATTTTATCTTTTAGGATCGGGCAGAAGTGAAGATTGAATTTACAGTGCTAAGGTACTCTTTTATAGAGTAGGTACAGATTTATTTCAACATGAGTTACTGGTACGAAGGACGAAACTGGCAATTGGAATTACACACATTAGAACTGAAACCTGTATCGAAATGAACGGCCACCATTTTCAAAAATGTGTTCAGATATCCTTATTATGATTATTTTTGAATTTAACTTCATTCTCTATAGTGTATGCTTATGTGCTGTAGACAGTATAATATACACTGCATAATGAATACATCCGCATGGACGGCTCAGTTCGTGAGTATAAACATTCATTGTTAATACTGTACTGTATTTTGATTAAACAAAAACCTAATGAAAATTATCAAACTTAAAAGCGTGATATTTCCTAGTTTACGTAAATGGATAACTACCGTAGAAGAGGGTAAAGTCGATCAAAATTTTGCAATTTTTAATGATATTGAGGTTATGCAATGGAGCGAAGTTCCTCAGAAAATAGTATTTTGTCGTCATATCCTTCACTTATGAAATCACATTACAAGAAGTGAATTACAATTTACCAAAGTCTGATTTTTTTTTATTTTACTTGTGATCGAAGTTACCTGTTTAAATAGGGTAAAGTCGATCACCATTGAATTTTTAGTTTAAGATCGATTTTAAAATATTGCGAAGTAAAGTCGATCACTGTTTATGTATTTAAAAACAAATTAAGTGTATTACATGTAATTTATTTGTTACAAGGGGTGTAGAAAACAATAATAATCTATTATATAAGTCCATAGGATTATATAGTGTATATTTTGTTACTGTGATCATACAATTCGATTCAATAAGGCCTATAGGTCTCCACTGTACAAACGTGACTATGATTGCCAATATATGAAACATAAAAAAATTAACACTTCACATATCAACCAGGTTAAATAAATAAATAAATAAATATCAACAAGAATTCAAAATTTACATTGAAATACCACACTTCAATTATAATCTAAAATGCTATTCAACATTGCTTAGGTTTATGTCAGATGTTATTTGAAATCTCCCCCTCCTCATGTCACTTTAGAAACTACGTTGTTCCCATAGTCAGGTACAGAGGGGTATACAAAATACGTTCCTTTGGCAGTGCTTCTCTTATGCAAGAAATTCACCATAAATTCGTCTTCCTCTTTCCCCACTATCCCATCAATATAAGCTATACTATGACACTTTTCTGTTTATAAGTGTTAGTTGGAGGTATTTCGGTGAAAAAATGTATTCTTCCTGCTGGTCCTATCTGCTTCGAGTAGGTCGATGGCATGATCGATTTAACCCTACAAAGGTACAAGTTTTTTTAAAATAATAAGTTTCAATACTAACATTTACGAACTGCAAAACTATTATTTCAGAATACAATCTCAACCAAAATTACTTCCGTATAGGCCTACTTCTTGTCTCCTTTCACTGCTGACGATAATTTAGAGTTTGTAAGACTTTGTTTTCGTTTAAGAGAAAAAGTTGAGAATAACCATTTTCACTTCAACGGTAATTACACTGTGTTCCCATTGTTGGCATGCGCAGGCTTTTTGTTGTCCCTCTCGCTTACATTTGCAATGACAGGCAATGAAATCAGCATAACAAAATTTTAACAAGTAACTGAGATAATATATAATTTTCAGTAAGAATCGCAAATGATCGATTATACACCCACTGATCGACTTTACCCATTTCTACGGTACTTTTCTTCCCCTCTATACCTAGTAAAGTGATTTGTTTGTATATTGCGTCAGTATCATCGAACTCCAGTCGTGGAAGGGGATAGCAAACGGTGTTTTCGGTTCTTAACCATTGATCCAAAGGTATAGCCATGTTAATATTAGAAATGTTAGTAAAAATAAAATGATGTCCCTGTATAAGCGATATAAACGACCCATTTGAGAAGGAAACAACTGAAAATTTAAAGTTTTAAGGGAACTATATTTTAAAGCAATATGTTGCTGTGAGAAACCAAAGGATCTGTGAAATTACTCCAGAATTCTGTTAATAATGTTTCATACAGCTATATTATAAGTTTCAGTTAAGTAAAATGTGTTATTATTGCATTTTTCACAGCAACATGAAGCTTAAAACTTCATGTTTATCATAAGTAAGAACGAACCATTACTTGGGAGATAGTTTGTCTTCTTCAAACAAAATAAAAAAGATACAGAAAAAAGGTTATGAAAAAAATGTTCTCTAAAACATAATCTTAATATTATTCTGCTCGTAAACTAATGTGACCAGCGTACTTGCTAATATCATTTCCTAAAAATGACTATTTAAAAATACAAGACAAAAAATGCAAATAAATGCAAAATAAAAGTAGACATAGACTGTATTGGTTCGTGTTAAAATGAAACGAGATTATATTGTATCCTGCATTGTCTGTGATATCTGAGAAAAAAAATATATTTTATCAACTTCCATCCCTATTCATCACTCATCAACTCTCCGCTATTTTCCTACGTCCCTTCTGATATTCCCATCACATCCACTCTGTTTCTTCTCATTGCTTGGAGTTTTCCATCTTACCTCGTAGCCCAGAAGTACTCGCATTCGGCGTCCATCTTCTTTCTTGCTGTCCATTGTTGTACGTCATGACGAATCCTTCCTCAGTATCCCCCTCCCGGACATCCGATTGGGGGGATAGTTTACGTCCGGAATTTTTTACTGAGGAAAGATCCATCATGCAAACTATTCTTGGGATATATAAATGCGGAAGCTTCCCATTGCTTTCCGCATACCACTCTCTCTTTCGCATCTTAAAAGATCCCAGGGGGCCCCGGCGTGGAGGTGAGGAGAGTGGATTTGACTAATTAGGCCCTCCGGACTTCACCGAAATTCACCGCAAGGGTTAAATATCAGTTCCATCAGGGTTTTTGACCCGATCAGAGACCGGGAAATCCCAATTAGCCTTTGCCCCCCTCATCGAGTCTAAAGCATTGCAAAGGTCATCATTGTGAAACGACCAACACTGCTGGAGTAATAGTTCATGCTAATTCAATTATGTGACCTAAAAGAGAAGATGAAGACCTCAAGATCTTACCTTGTTGGCGAAACGTTTAACACACCATCATTAATTCCCTTGGGTGTCCCATTCCTTTGTCTGGTATCCTGATATAACGAGATGTTCGGCTGGGTTAGTTGCAGGATCCCACTCGATGGGCTGCATGAAATATTTTAGAGTTCTTTCTTTGGAAATTCTCTCTGTCGCAGGTGCAGGCGATGTCTTTGTAGACCTACAATAATGCAAGGAACTTCGATGATCCGTTCAATGAATTACATGTAGTTTCCTGGAATTGTTTCGAAAGAATTACAAAGCCGCGTAAAATTTGCAGAGCCCTTGGAATGTAATTTAACACAGATTAAATCCAGACGTTTGAGATGTGCAGGGCATGTAGCACGTATGGGCGAATCCAGAAATGCATATAGAGTGTTAGTTGGGAGAACGGAGGGAGAAAGACCTTTAGGGAGGCCGAGACGTAGATGGGTGGATAATATTAAAATGGATTTGAGGGATGTGGGATATGATGATAGAGACTGGATTAATCTTGCACAGGATAGGGACCAATGGCGGGCTTATGTGAGGGCGGCAATGAACCTTCGGGTTCCTTAAAAGCCATTTGTAAGTAAGTAAGTGATAACCGCCATAGATGGAGTAGGGAAAGGGACTCGTGTGCTGTGGATGAGAGTTCGATTACACTCCGACTGATTGATTATATGTGCACATATTTTTTCTTTCCACGCTGTCGGAGGCAGTGCAGCTTTCCACATTCGAACATGGAAAGATAAAATGTATGGCCCACATCTGTGGAGTAACGGCTAGTGCGTCTGGTCGCGAAACCAGATGGCCCGGGTTCGATTCCCGTTCGGGGCAAGTTACCTGGTTGAGGTTTTTTCCGGGGTTTTCCCTCAACCCAATATGAGCAAATGCTGGGTAACTTTAGATGCTGGGCCCCGGACTCATTTCACCGGCATTATCACCTTCATCTCATTCAGACGCTAAATAACCTAAGATGTTGATAAACCGTCGTAAAATAACCTACTAAAATTAAATTAAAAATTAAAATGTACGCACTTTTTTCAAAATGAATCGATGATGAGCTACGGGATTGTGTGACCTAAACAAGTGATCAGACCTAATAGGAGTCATATATTTCAATTTATGTCAACGTTGAGACCGCTTCGATAATAGGAGCACCACAGAAGATAGATAAGTGCAGTACATATCAATTTAGCTGTTAATCGAAGGACTTGTGATCAGTTCGTAGCCCCAGTAAGACCTTTGCTTTTGTGAGTTCGTAACGTAGTTAAAAAATTACAAACATTTCGAAGTTAGTTGTTCATTCGTACAATATATTTCTGTTAAATTAGAGATAGATGAAGATTTTCGTAACAGTTACTTGAATTTGAATTACATTTAATGACTGTAAAAATTTTGTGATACATTATGCCAGTATTTCTCAAACATTTTCCACTTCGAATCACTTTTAACGTATTGTACAAACTTGGAGTTCTTGCAGTCCACTTCTATTTCTCTTTTTATTATTATTATTATTATTATTATTATTATTATTATTATTATTATTATTATTATTATTATTATTATTATTATTATTATTGTACTTAATGAAACTCACAGCAGAGTCCAAATAGGCCAGTTTCTATCTGATGCTTTTCCAATTCACTGCGGGCTAAAGCAGGGAGATGCACTGTCACCTTTACTTTTTAACTTTGCTCTAGAATATGCCATTAGGAAAGTTCAGGATAACACAGAGGGTTTGGAATTTAACGGGTTACATCAGCTGCTTGTCTATGCGGATGACGTGAATATGTTAGGAGAAAATCCACAAACGATTAGGGAAAACGCGCAAATTCTACTTGAAGCAAGTAAAGAGATAAGGTTGGAAGTAAATCCCGAAAAGACTAAGTATATGATTATGTCTTGTGATCAGAATATTGTACGAAATGGAACTATAAATGTTGAAGATTTATCCTTCGAAGAGGTTGAAAAATTCAAATATCTTGGAGCAACAGTAACAAATATAAATGACACTCGGGAGGAAATTAAACGCAGAATAAATATGGGAAATGCCTGTTATTATTCGGTTGAGAAGCTTTTGTCATCTAGTCTTCTGTCAAAAAATCTGAAAGTTAGAATTTATAAAACAGTTATATTACCGGTTGTTATGTATGGTTGTGAAACTTGGACTCTCACTTTGAGAGAGGAACAGAGATTAAGGTTGTTTGAGAATAAGGTTGTTAAGAAAATATTTGGGGCTAAGAGGGATGAAGTTACAGGATAATGGAGAAAGTTACACAACGCAGAGCTGCACGCATTGTATTCTTCACCTGACATAATTAGGAACATAAAATCCAGACTTTGAGATGGGCAGGACATGTAACACGTATGGGCGAATCCAGAAGTGCATATAGAGTGTTAGTTGGGAGGCCGGAGGGAAAAAGACCTATGGGGAGGCCGATACGTATGTGGGAAGATAATATTAAAATGGATTTGAGGGAGGTGGGATATGATGGTAGAGACTGGATTAATCTTGCTCAGGATAGGGACCAATGGCGAGCTTATGTAAGGGCGGCAATGAACCTCCGGGTTCCTTAAAAGCCAATAAGTATTATTATTATTATTATTATTATTATTATTATTATTATTATTATTATTATTATTATTATAACGGTACAGATAATAATTTCAATGAAAGACGGGAACCAATTTGTAAACTTAGGCACCAAAAGAGTGATTACGTGATGGAAAAACTGAATAAGGTAGAAACAAATACTAGGAATAAAAATATTAGAGATTTATATAAAGGCATAAAAGAAATTTAAAAAATGCTATGAAGCAAGGATAAACGTGATCAAGAACGAGAATGTTGACTCGCTTACAAACTCTAAATCCATCCTGAACAAATAGAAAAACTATTTGGGGCAACTACTAAATGTACCTAGGACAAATAGAAATAATCGGGACGATATTCAAATACAAACTTCTGAGCCATTTATACACTAGCCCATACTTTCTGAAGTCGAAATAGCGAGAGGAAAGCTGATAAAGCATAAGTCTCCAGGTATCGATGAAATACCAGTGTGCAAAATTAGCCTAATGGAAATGACTGTAAAGCATTATCTGGTGAAATAAGCTTGTATTTGTTATTTGAAAAAAGGAAATTGTACCAGAACAAATGGAGTTCATAATCATTGTATCTACTTTAAGAAGGGGGAAAGTCTAACGGTAGTAACTTTCGAGGAATATCACTTTTATTGACGTCATACAAAATTTTGTCCAATATTCTTTTGAGAAGTCGGTCTGGGTAGCGTAGTCGGTATGGCGCTGGCCTTCTGTGCTCGAGGTTGCAGGTTCTTTCCCGGCCCAGGTCGATGGCATTTAAGTGTGTTTAAATGCGACAGGCTCACGTTAGTAGATTTACTGGGATGTAAAAGAACTCCTGCGGAACAAAATTCCGGCACACTGGCGACGCTGATATAATCTCGGTAGTTGCAAGCATCGTTAAATAAACCACTATTTAAAAAAAAATCTTTTGAGAAGATTAGCTCCTTATGTAGATGAAAATAGTATAATATATCTAATATATAAAAGTGAATGTGGGTATGTATATATGTTCTCTATACAAATCTACACGCTTTGACCGATATGTGCCAAAGTTTGCACATTTAACCTTCATAACCAGGAGAAAAACATAGGATACATTAAAATTGTGCAAATGGACGTTAAATTAATTAAACAATAAAAAAATTTAAAAAAGTACGATCAAACATTCATGTTTAGTACTAAATTGCAATCTTCTATAGTCAATTACTTTTTATTATTGTCTGTTGTATTCAACATCGACTTTCACGAGGCCATGGAAATTATAATAGGCCTACGAAATTAAATAACATTATTGATACAGCATGAAGGCTAAAATCTAGAAAATTCATGCAATAAATATCTTTACGCAGTCCAGGACCATATTATGAATTTCTCGATGTAATTTTAGATAGTGAGCAAGCTGTGTTTTTTTCAACAGAATTCTTGAATTCTTTGAAACTACAAGGATTGATACCATATAGGCTAATTGTTTTAGTACTTGATATTGAATCACCAATAGTACTATTGCGAAATATTGACCCACCAAAATCATGCAATGGAACAAGAATTGGTGTGAAAAAAACTGATTCAAAACGTAGTAATAGAAGTGACAATATTAACTGGGAAAACGAAACGAGATGTTTTATCTCACGTATTCCTATGATACTCACTAACATCCCTTTCGATTTTAAGTAATTGCAATTTCAGTGCGACTAGCATTTGTAATGGTACTTTATTTATAGTTTGGTTTCTTTATTATTTTATTTGTATGTCTGGTGATGTGGAAGAGAATGCCTGATTGCCTTAATTACGCCAGAATAAATAAATAAACACACATATATATATATGTATACAGTATATATACATACAAATTAAAACACATTTGAAAGTAAGGCAAGTGATGAAATGTTTCCTTTCGTTGCCTGATTTGTGATTATTTTAAGTTGAGTTAAACCTTTGAGGCATTTGGTTAAGAAGTTCATTAATTCATGTAAGTGACGCTATGTAAAGGTTCATCTTTATGGACGAGGAAAGCTTATTGAAGACAATTCGTTTTGATTGTCTACAATTGAGATTCTGAGATTTCCGAGAAGTCTAACCAGTTTAATTAAATAAAAGAAGCAAAAAGGACAACCCGGGCAACGTCGGGTACTTCAGCTAGTGTTAGGATAAAATTCACGAATTGTTAGGAAAAACCCGAGAATTTTACTTGAATCAAGTAATGAAATATGTTTGGAAGTAAATCCTGAAAAGACAGTCTATGTGATATCTCGTGACCAGAACATAGCACGAAATGGAAATATAACAATTGTAAATTTATCCTGTGAGAAGGTGAACAATTTCAAATATCTTCGAGCAACAGGGGCGGTTATTCAGGTGAAGTAGGTGAAGTGTTACTTCACGTATTTACATGTAAAACACAATTTTATCTCATATTAATAATTAATTCTAGTTATTACCGATATCACATTTCTAAAATAAGAAAAAGTTTTCTTTTCTGTCGTTATAAACAGTGTTTAGTTGTATAAATAGTACCTGTAACCGTCCGCTGAATAGAATAATGTCAACTGTTACGAGCGCCGAGCGGTGACTATTGGAACTTACAATACTGTACAGGTGAAATTATTTGGGCTCCCATTCTCATACAACACCTGGTTTCCATGGTAACGTGACGTCACGCACTAAAGAAAGATTGTATGAGTGAAGTGCGTTTCTCAGTCTTTCAGTTACGGAGAACTGTCAGACTTCTTGCAGGTGGAGTAACCAGTTTGCAGATCTAACGGTACTAATAATAGAGAAGGGTTGCAGCTCGTCTCCAAGGCCTGGGGCTATTGTTTAAGGGCTGTGAAATTTTACAGTATGTACTACCTGACTCGAGAATAGTATCCTCATTTCTTGTTTCCAAGCATCCACCCCTGCAGTGGTAAATTAGCTGGCTCTATGTTATTTAATCAGGAATACACCCCACATATATTCGCAAAGTTTAAAAGTTGTTTTCCGCCGCGTGTGTTATTTTTTCTCATGAGCTCGTGATCTTGTCAGTTTTGTTCCAACTCTTGTATTTGAAAGTTTAACGCGCGCGTAAATATACGCATGTAGTTTAATATTGTGTACGGATATATTAATTATTATTTAATGTATTTAGAATATATTAGTGATAAGTGTACATAGTGTATTAATCCTACATCATAGTGCTATTATACAAATACTTAGGTACCAGTACATAGAAAATGTTGATTAATGAGTGCCAAATATGTATCCCGAAAATGACACGGTTTGTAATTTATTAGAAATGTCGTTTTGTAGACTTAAATATGAAGATAAAAAAGATGTTTTAAATTCTGGACGACCTACAGTTCCAATTGTTATTTGTTTTAAAAAGTACTAAGAAAGTACAGAAGTTGTATAAAATAACTTTAAAAAATTCTTCCGATGAAAGAAGCTTTTCTGTGTGAAAAGATTGAAAATTTCACTCAGAATGCTACGTCACAGGAGAGACTTTCATTATTAGCCCCTTAACTTTGCATAGAGATATACTGTCCACCCTTAGTTAAACTCAGACATTTTATGAAGATATCATCGACAGGCTTGCTGCTTTAAAAGATAGGAGGATTGACTTGGTATGCAAGAAATTGGGTGAGTCCTCAAATAAATTAATTTTCCTATTTGCATGTGTTCTAGAACTATTAAAACTGTACGTAGTTTAAGAATAGTAGGCCCACTCATTATATTGGTAAAACTGTTCATACATTTGTGTATGTGAATAGCACTTCACCTATTCTTTTTACGGCGAGCCGCTGCTGTCGAGCAACAATAACAAATATAATTGACACTCGAAAAGAAATTAAACACAGAACAAATAACGGAAATACCTGCTATTATTCGGTTAAGAATCTTTTGTCGTCAAGTCTGCTTTCAAAAAAAAAAAAAAAAACTGAAAGTTAGATTTTATAAAACAGCTATATTACCGGTTCACAGTGTGCAATTTTCCCGATCTAGGTGGACAAAAATCAAATTTCGATTTGTTTAGTTATGCATAGGTGAATATGAATTCGTGTTCTTTAATATTTGAAGAATATTGCGAGTAATAGCTTTTACTGATTTATCAGCGGCAAGCTATATTTAGAAGGGTATAAACTTTAAGTTCTTCCTAACACTTCTAGCTTCGGTTCAGTCGTAGAGAGAGAGCCTTATTATGTGGGTGAAAAAGAGGCAATTGTTAGTGATTTATTGTGTTGTGAAACATAGAATTTGTTCATAATAGGTACGTTCTTACTAATGTAACTTCAATTACAAGTTTATAAAATATTTTTCTCCTTACAATAGGGTTTAAATATTACAATTAAAAAACATATGTTTTAAAAGTTCTCCAAATATATAATGTGAGTTTTAGTATAGCCGGTCGCGTCCGGTTACAACAATTATTTTACCGTTTAATACAGCTTCATTTAGAGTATTGAATCCTTGTTTTAAAGTTTGCGCGTTCTTGCGCATTTATCAGTAATTATTTTTTTTCAGTGGTGGGGCATACGGTAACTGTTCCATGTTTAGCTTAACAGCAGAAAATAATCATTGACTAAGAAAGTTTTTAATCAATGTGAGAATGTTTCATGCCTACAATATTATTCACATGATATGGAATATCAGTTTAAAAATACATTGGAACATTTTTATCTAATCTTAACAAACACACAGTGAATCAGAACGCAAATCATTAGCTGGACAGAATGAATAACTTCTCTGCATTCTAACGCATTATTATGAAACTTTATACATGACTTACAGGTGGCACATATGATTTGTGTACAAACTCTGATTACGTTTGCATAAGAAAATTTACCCCTTTATAGCGGGTACATTTAGACAGAATTAATAACTTCTCTCCTATCTGGAAGTTACAGGGATTACATATTTTTGTGCACAAACTACGAGGCGCATCCAGAAAGTAGTTTTCCGATTTTTTTCCCTTGAAAGTAAACGTAATTAGCCATGTCAATTGCGCATGCGTAACAGATCTATGACGTATCAATCATATGCCAGCCGGACAGGTCCCGCCTGGTGCCAGTAGCGTGTCAGCAGTGGTCCGAAATGGAAGCTCTTATTCCTTCTCCCGCCGCCTGCGAGGTTCGGTCGGTGATAAAGTTCTTTAATGCACAAAGCATTACGCCAATTGAAATTCATCGGCAGCTCTGTCAGGTCTATGGGCCGAACATCTCTCTCTCTCCCTCTCCCCCTCCCCTCCCCATCCCCCTCTCTCCCTCTCTCTCTCTCTCTCTCTCTCTCTCTCCTCAAGAAATTCCTGTCTTCCGGTGAGCGTTTTGGCAACGACGAAGAGCTGAAGACGTCTGTCACACGCTGGTTCCATTCACAGGCGGCAGAGTTCTACGACAGAGGGATACAAAAGTTGATCCCACGAAACGACAAGTGTCTGAATTCTGATAGTGGCTATGTTGAAAAATAGCTGAAACATTGTTGTACCTGTTGCCAATAAATGTTTTCCTGAAAGAGTGTGTTCTTTTGTTTAAAAAAATAGGGAAGCTTACTTTCTGGACACGCCTCGTATATTTACCGTTCCATAAGTGAAACTACTCCTTTTAGGGATTAATTTAAACAAAATTAATAAATTCTTTCCTATCTAACAGATTTTTATGAAACTTTATACAGAAGTTACAGATATGATATATTTTTGTCTACGAAGTCTGATTATGTTTTATAAGAGGAATTGCCCCTGATGTATTTAGACAAAATTAACAACTTCTCTCCTATATATTATATTTTTATGCAACTTTGTACAACTACTAGGCCTACAGGTATCATACAGATGTAATCAGAATTTGTGCACAAAAATGTATGCTACCTGTACTCTGTACAAAGTTTCATAACATCTGTTATGTAGGAGAGAAGTTAATCATGTGTAAATTCACTCCCTGTAAGGGGGTACTTCCTATTTTGGAACTGTAAATATAATTTGTACACAAAAAATATATTCTACCTGTAACTTCCGTACAATTTTTCATGTAAATCTGTTGGATAGGAGAGAAATTACTATTTTTATCTAAAACCACCCGGTATAAAGCGGTAGTTCCTCTTACACAATCGTAGTCAGAGTTTGTACACAGAGAATATAATTATGCTATCCATAAGGTCTGTGCAAAGTTTCATAACTATCCGTTGGAATGCGGAGAAGTTATGAATTTTGTCCAGATAAATTTGGGTTATTGCACACTGTGGTTGTTCAATATGGTTGTGAAAATTGACCTCTCACGTTGAGAAAGGAACAGTGATTAAGTATGTTCTAGAATAAGATGCTTAGTAAAATATTTGGGGCTGGGGGGGGACGAAGTTACAGGAGAATGGAGGAAGTTACACAACGCAGAACTGCACGCATTGCATTCTTCATCTGACATAATTGGAATATTAAATCCAGATGTTTGCTAGGCAAGGCATGTTGCACGTAGGACTATGGGTGAGTCCAGAAATGCATATAGAGTGTTAGATGGAAGACCTTTGGGGAAAAGGACCTTTGGGAATGCCGAAACGTAGATGGGAGGATAATACTAAAATGGATTTGAGGAAGGTGGGATATGATGGCAGGCCCTGGATTAAGCTTGCTTAGGATAGGTACCGATGCACAGTGCGCAGATTTCTTAAACTATCTGGACAAAATTCATTTTTCGACTTGCTGATTTCACTATATATTTTATGAATATATGTCCGTGACTGTATGTTGAAAGCATCTTGTAAAAACACTGCGCGATATATCTGCCGGATATTTATTTGTTTCAGGGTAGCGTAAACATTACTATGTGCATTTCTTTGCTCTCCTAAAATGTAGCAAATTTTGACTCAGTTAATTTCTAAAAAGTTCTATTCTTTGTAATATTAATACATTTCTCATATTCATTTCTAAATTTAACAGAAGAAATACTGAAATCAGAAGTAAACACTGAACTACTGAAACAATTGTCTTTAGAGACAATTAATATTAGGTACCCTCCACGAAACTGGCTTCATTTATATACCGACGGATCCTTGATCTCCAGAGAACAAGGTGCCGGTGCAGGTGTTACGTGCTGTCTCTTCTCACTTTATAGATCTCTAGGATATGGAACAACAAGTTTTGATGGTGAAATCATTGCAATAAGTGAATGTCTCAGGAATCTTCTATGCCACATCAATAAATTTAGGAATGCAGTTATATTGTCAGACTCCAAAGCTGCTATTCTATCAATAGTCTCTAAACACACACCTTCATCTCAAACAGCAGAAATAACTAAAATGCTCTCTCAATTAATATCACTCAATAAAAGAATTGTATTCCAATGGATACTATCCCATTGTGGAATCCTGGGAAACGAGAATGCGGATGCTTTAGCAAAGAAAGGCCTGTTACTAAATCTACGTATTACTCTGTGAAGAGATTTATTAAATCTACATACTTAGACTTCAACAAACAAAATTTGATAACTCAATCCCAAGGGAAAAAATGGAACTCTCTGCATCAAAATCCACAGTTAATTCCCGATTTACCACGAAAATCGTCTGTAGCTGCATTTAGATTGGCAACAGGCCATGATTGTTTGGCCAAACACCTGCATAGAATTGGAATATATCAGTCCCCTAACTGCCCATTGTGCAACTCAAACTAAGAAATGGATTCGGAACACCTCAAAATCTGTGCTTCAGTGGCTGGTCATGATAATATCTTTGAAAAATATTGGAGTGCAAGAGGTCAAATGACTTTATTGTCAAACGCCTGGCATTATAAAACAATAACATATTCATTTGATCATGAATTAATCTAACGCAAATGAGATAACAGTCCCATGTGTGGTACATGGGAGGATTTCGAAGTTTCATTAGTGTTACAATATTATTATTTATTGAAGTAGGTGTAATTGTAGAATGAAACTGTGTTAATAATGCACATACCTACATTGTAAAAACTTACATTTTCAATTTATTTTAAAGTGCACATTCGCAATGCTCAGTAGAAGCCCGTAGACCCACTAATGAACTTTTATAAGATTATTAAATGAAATAGAAAAAAACAAAATAATCCTTGCAATACAAATGTTAATATAGTTCAATAGTATGTAATAGTTAACACACGTAATTATATAAAATCCAGTAATTAATTATTCTGCTCGGTGGGATTAATATGTTCTTTTTTAATTGCTACAAATTTTTTATAACTATCTGGTTTTAGAGCGGAATGCTATAGCTTCTTTTCTGCTTCTGCATTTACCCTATTTCGATAAATTTGTTTTCAAACGCAGATAATTCAGATACTAAACTGATTAATATTACATTCCTTTTTAGATCTTTAATAGTATTAATAATAACAATAAAATATGATTATTAATATCTATTTTGTAACATGATTACATTACAAATTATTGATGACGTTTCATATTTTTATTGATTCGTATTTTCGTGACTTTGTATACACTTTGCAGAAGGCCTAATCTCCAAATTTAAAACACTATTTAAATTTAATTTACGACTCACCGAATTCCACTCTTTCAGAAGCGCTGCATTATACGATTTATTTTGTTCATATTTATTGATAAGGAAGGATGGTCATAAAACAATGTAATGTATTAAAAATATAAAACCTCATTGTCCTCAGTAATGTTTAAATCGCGTCGCGATTTCGGAAGTGTTTTTAATTGTGCTTGTGCAACGGAGGCTTAATTATCAGTCTCCAATATAGGCCTATTTTATTTCTAGAATCGCCATTGACGCTACAAAACGTAAATGCTTTTCTTCCCTACTTATTGTTGCAGTTTTCAAGCATCAATCTTAATATAACTTAGTAAGCTTACCTCAGTGGGAAGAAGTTCATCCTGGTTGTCCCATGGAAATCGAACCCAGCTCCTCAATTCACACTACGCTCCATAAAACGTCATCTTTGCTTGCTTTAATCGAAATCAAAACTCAAAATGGCGGTTCAATATGTCATTTGCATTGTTGAAGACGGCATTGTTCCGCGTTCACAGATGAACGCCAATTCCATAGAGAATGAAAAAATGGAACTAGCATCAGTGAGTAGGAGCTGTAGACAAGAAAATCGATAGTCCTTGTGTTGTAAGAGTAGGCAACCGGCCGCAAAGGAGTTTAAATATTCTCGTTTTCATATTTTATGTTTAAATCGAATTTTTAAGTTTTCTGAAGTAATTGATATAACAACGTAGCTACATTATTTATGATGCAGTTACGTATCGTATTAATGTTACTTGATTTTTATCAGTATAAAAATCACAAATCTTTACTTTTTGCGAGAATATTAATTTCAAAACTCTTTGGCTTAGTGATCTTCTTCCCCTTCTTTTATTAATTCTGTAGCTGAAACTTCATTCTATACGTACTATGTTGGCTGCGTTTGTAATAGGATTTGAACTTTAATGTTGCGACTGTGTTCTTCCCACGTGTTCGTCTGTGTATTCGGTTTTCAAAAAATTAAATTTCTTTGCTTGTGTCCCCATTTTCTCAGGAACAATTGAAAGTAGACAGTTTAAATTTCACCGTTTTTATCATGCTACTTGATGTCAGTAATGTGATTTAACGTACTGATAGAAAATATAGATCAGAAACCTCTGTAGGAGTCAAAAATTTTTCAAATAGTAATACAATAGAAATAGGTTAATTCGACATTTGATAATTGGAATAAATGTCTATTTCCCTAGTAATTTACTTTTGAAACTAATGTTGATAATTGACATTGCACTCCAATTTAAGAATGTTAGGCCTACATTTTTGGAAAACTCAATAATACTTTCGTAAATGTCGGTCAAAGCGTGTAGATTTGTATAGGGAAAAAAAAACACACACGCGCACACATACAAAATTTTCTATATTAAGATTTTTTGTATTACTTCCATTTTTGTCCATGGATGGGGAGGTAATTACAAATAATTCTCTCCATTTCGTATTGATTTTATACCATTTTGTAAAGTTTCGCCACACACAGCAAGCGATTTTCAACCGTCGGACAAAAATTAATAATTTTATTAGTTTAATTATTCACAGATCTTTTTAGATAAAGTCATAAAACATGGGAGATGGGTTAGGAATAAAGTTTTCTTTAATATGAATGAAATTCGCTTGAATTTAATTTGTTGCATTGGAATATAAAACTATTTTTTTTTTTTTCCAATGAGGTGTTCTTATGAGCATGCCTTAATATTATTCGGATTAGTCTTTAAGGTATTAAAATATGGTTATTCCGGTTTACAATGGCGTCTGTTTAGTTTCGATGACACTTCATATAGGGTATCTAGAATATTTTAAATGATGGATGACATGTAACTGTCTCCCATTGTTCAGTCATCCGTATGACTAAAATATTAATGATATGGCGGTCATAGTTGGCAGTTTAATTTATTTTCATAATTACATTATTATATCAAAAGCCGAATAAAATCATGACATCGCTGGCATATCCTTAAAATTTTGTATGGAATGACCCTAATTTTAAAACTCGCTCGGATGTAATGTTAGCAGTTTGCTAGAGGAGGGAAATATTGTTACTTTTCGTGCGTTCATGAATCTTGAATCCAGTTACATGTTATAGATTCTATTCAAATTTCAACTAAAGAATGTGAAGGAGCATTACTGTAATGAACGATATCTGCACTAACAAAAGGAATATTCTCCTATTAAGAGAGTTCCTAAACTTTTGTTCCTAAAAAGTGTTGGACCACAAACGTCAACGTTTAATTTCTTGCCTCATGTGCAAATTGTGGCTGCGATCTGCATGATGAAGAAGTAACTTTGGAAAAGAAGTGCAGTACGAGTCCAGAGAGAGTCTAATCTGAGCAAGGAGATTTCAACAGTACCCAGGGGCGGACGCAGGATTTTTTTTCGGGGAGGGATTTGAGGAGATAGTAAAAATGGAGTAATGAGAAATAAGTTTATATACTCACAATTTGTTTCAGAGTCACAAACATTTACAAGTTGGCCTGAGTAGCGTAGTCGGTATAGCCTTCTGTGCTCGAAGTTGCGGGTTCTACCCCAACCCAGCTCGATGGCATTTAAATGTGTTTAAATGCGACAGGCCTCATATCAGTCGGTTTACTGGCATGTAACAGAAGTCCTGAGGGAAAAAATTCCGGCACACCGGTGACACTGATATAACCTCGGCAATTGCGAGCGTTGTTAAATAAACCATAATTTTTTAACTTTAACATTTACAATGACTGCAATACAAAAACAATGACAGAATGACATTTACAGAAGAAGGCGACAAGGCTTCTTAGACATTTCATCCAGTACTTCATGATCTTTTACTTCTACATTTTTATGTATATACATCAAGACCAGTCCATTTAATCTGTCTGCTCCCATCGTGCTCCTCAAGCAAGTCTTCAAATACCGCAAAGTTGAGAACGACCGTTCTGGTGTTGCTGTAGTTACAGGCAACGTGCAGACAAAGTTTCAGAGCCTTGCGAGTGCAGGGAAAAATAATTTCATTGCACCTGTTCAAAGATGATATAAAGTCAGTAGGTATTAGGTGAAGATTTTTCTGATCAAGGAAATTTCTTCTCCACATCTTCAGTTCACTGAAGAAAGACTCTGGTGATGCATCAACATCATTGGGCCACTGATTTACTACAGCCTGAACAGCAATTTCTAAATCTTCATCTGATGCTCGCACTATGTTTTTAGGCAGCAAAGCTTGTATGGACTTTAGGATTCCCTCATGATTTAAAAACCTGTCCTTGAGCTGACTAATGAAATAGTCTAAGAAGAGAAGGAAAATTAAAAGCCTAAAATACTCTTCATGACTCTCTGTCTTGAAGTAAGAACACTGTGTTTGTCTTCCTGCAGTTCTTGGAATTTAACATTTTAGCAAAGAGAATTTATGTGGAAAACTTTCTAATTCCTATGTGCATTCACGAATTAAAATTAATATTATTTTTGTTTCTTGTTTCGTATTTTTCTCAAAATTTCGGGAGGGGATATATCCCCTTAATCCCCCCCTTCCATCCGCCCCTGACAGTACCCTCTAAAATTTGTTTCCAACTACAGCACTTCCTGAAAGAGTTTCAATGCTGTGTGTAGTAACATCTCCCGGAGGTACTTTATGTAGCTCATTGCTCTCAGTGTGGCGTTCACTCTGTCTTCAATATGTGTTGTGAATGTCATCCCTGACGTCTGCAGCGTTACTCCTAGGTATTTGAACTGCTTTATTGATGTCAAGTTTTTTCCTTTGTATACTAGATGTCCTCTCTTCCTCAGGAATTAATGTAGATAAGACGTAAGCGTCTGACGACTTCCGGTTGTTGCTCTGAGCACCATTCGTGGGGTCGTAGCTGAATACGAAAACATCCATGGAGTAAAATCAACCCCGGGCCATAAGCTTGAAACGGTGGAACCAAAAAGGTGTATTAGTATGGCCGTCAAATTATCCACAGTTCGTATTTTTTTTTCAGTGTGTTTATCAGCTGTTTTGTTCGTATTATTATGATTACAAATTGTTTGATGTGAATATTTCAAAAGTGTAGTCAAGTTCAGCAGGTGTTATTCTTTTTTATAAATAAGCTAATATTCTGTTCGGCTCAACTGTAGAAAATGTCCGTTGATATGTCCCCCTATGCTTTAACATATGAAGGAACACCAACATCCTTCTTGATAAGAGAAAGAATGTGGAAATGAAGTGTTCAGTCCATGTCACAACCATACCACTTTTAATAAATATATAGTGTAACATACATTGAAATAATAATCTGCTAGTAGTCCTGTTACCTCCAGATCCATTCTAATCCGTTTACGTATGACCAAAACCGATAGTAGCAATTTAATATTTGGCAATTGGCGGTGTCTACCAAATCTATATAGACTTCAAACAAGCCTACGACAGCATAAATCGGAAGCAAATTTACAGGATTATGCAAGAATTTGATATTCCATGTAAACTTATAAAATTAGTACAAACAACGATGAAAGGAACAATAGTTCAGGTCAAAATTCAAACTCAATTAACAGACCACTTTGACATAGAACAGGGACTCAAACAAGGTGATGGGCTGGCCCCATGCCTGTTCAACTTAGTACTGGAATATGCAATAAGAAAGCTGTCTATCGATATGAAAAGTACTCTGGACTACCAGACCACTGAAGTAATCGGCTATGCGGATGATATATGCATATTAAGTAGAAATATCAAGACAATAAACGAAACCTACATTGAATTGAAAGAGGCCACTAAGGACATAGGTCTTAATATCTGTCTAACCAAAACACAGGCAATGATTCAAGTAAGTTCTAAAATTAGAAATAGCCGGCAACTTATGATCGGCGAACCAGAGATAACCGTGGTTGATAGTTTTGACTACTTAGGCTCAAGGGTCGCACCGATTTCAAGCATATTTGGCTTGAAGTACTCCCTCCTTTCTTTTTATCCTCTCAGAGTAAAATATATATTCAAGCATTAACCTATACCTATATGCGATTTATTTACACTGCTGTACAATTAATGTCTCACCTACAATCATTTTCTATATGCTATTTATTAATACTGATGTATGATTAATGTGTCACCTATCTACTTCTTTGAAGACAAAACTAAACTGTCTATAATTTATTTTATTACAGTATTTTCTCAATCGTCGAATATTAACAAATGAATGTCACCTATAACAAATGAATGACACCCAGTGGCGGCTGATTGGCTGAGGCAAGCGAGGCCAGGCCTCAGTCACTTGCCTTAATTGAAATCAAATTTTGTGTTTTTATATAATATATTACTCATTTGAATGAGGCACATATCTCTGTAGAAGTATTTGAAAACTTTGTGATGAATATAGACCTGTTTTACAGTAAAATTTGTTCCTGAGGGCAGGATCGCTCGTGTCGGGTCTGGTTTCTGCATTTCGTATGTTTTCGCGGGCTTTGAGGTTGTACTTGAAACGGTGTAGACACAATTCGTCTGGCCTCGTGGCCTGGTCAGCTTTCACTCCTCCCTTTCATGGACCGGCCTCAAGGGTAGAATAACGTGGGTATAGCAGTGGTGACTTGTCTTCCTAAATAGGCCATAAATAACATAAAAATTCCCGCTGTTTAGCAGGCAGACACCACACTGTTCTCTCCCCTTATGTCTTAGTTTATGACTTAAGCGAGGGTGTGTGGTGTAAGGTAGAGTTGACCACACTTCGTAAAGTTACAGGAATTGAGTATAGGGTTCTTGAGAATAAGAAGTCGTCGAACTGTGGTATAACTGTTATATTGGAGAATAGGTAGTAATACAGTTGAATGTGTTGTAGACTACATGACAACTAACGAGTAAAAGTCCTGAGGTTAGTGGTGACTCGTATTATATAGTCCAGGTTTGGGGCGTTGTCAGGACGCGAGTCCATGTCTAAACATGACCATACATGGTAATGTTTAGGGGTTGCAGTCACGTGCAGTACGATACACGTTTTAGTTCCACAAGACCATGTATAGTAATATTTTAGGGAACGCAGCCCTAAAGAGTCCAAAAGTAACTCAAAGGGGTGAGAGGGTAACGCGTGGGTGAAAGGGAGATAGCTCTCTATGCAGTCACCAATATCCTTAGGGGTAACTTATAATTTGCAATGATGCAATTACACACAATATAGTAACATATAGTGTGTACTCTCCTAAGGTCGACAAAACAGAATTGAAAGTTCAGTCCAATAGGGATAGTATTAGTATTAGTATCTATTTATTTAACCTGGTAGAGATAAGGCTGTCAGGCCTTCTCTGCCCCTCTACCAGGGGATTACAACTATAACATGAACAATAAAATTACAATTAATATTAAATTTACAATTACAATTACAATAAAAATTAAAGTACGACAAGAATACCGGATTAATGAAAGCTAGACATTTTATCATAGAAGTTAAGAACAAAGAATATTTTTGTATTTACTGAATTACAAATTAAACCTACAATAACAAAATTCTATAGTGATGAAATTACCGGATATTGAAATATTTTGTGATAGATTAAGAGAACTATTTACCAGAAACCATGTCTGAACGAGTCTCAATTACTGACCAAGTGCCTTGTAAGTTTGCGTTTGAATTGAATTTTATTTCGACAGTCCCTGATGCTAGCAGGTAACGAATTCCAGAGTTTTCACAGGGCTATTGTGAAAGAGGATGAGTATGAGGAGGTGCGATGGGATGGTATTGTTAGTATTGTTTCATGGCGAGAGCGTGTGTTCAGAATGTGGTGGGAAGAAAGGTAAGTGAAGCGAGACAACAGGTACGAAGGAATAGAAGAGTTCAAGATTTCGAAGAGAAGGAGAAGTGAATGTAAATTTCTTTTCTTATCTAGTTTAAGCCATGGTATGTGAAATGAATACAAATTCTTATTGGTTATCCATTAACGAATACAATACTGTACTTGCATTTCTTGCCTGCCCCAAGACTTGAGTATGCGCTTCTAGTACCACAGTGGGTTTCGACAGTTCCGTCTCACAAACGGCACAATTCTCAAATAGAGAAAGAAGAGTTCATTAATTTAAAATCAGTGATCAATATGGATGTCCTAATCAATAAAATATTCTGTTTTTCTTTAACAAAAGTATCACTACAAGATATAGAACCAATTCCCATTCAAATCGCAAACCCATTTCTTGGTGCCCGTATAGGTGCGTGTCTAATTCTCCTACATAAGCAATCGAACTATAGGATGTCGAACTTAAGAGCTTCCACTGTAATTTACATACATGGTTCATAATTATTAATTCACACTACAGTCTACAAGGGTTACAATATTATTCCACACTTCCCTTCCTATTAAAAGTTTGACCAACTACTAAGAGGTTAAACTTTCACTTTATCCCATTCCTTCTGTTTTCTGGATGATAAGAGAGATTTTGAGACGGCTGCAGGGATGGATTTATGGGATTTTGCCTTTATTTGTTGAAGGGCTTGGGAGACATCAGCTATTGTGGCGTTAGGATCAGGTTGGTACCTACTAGGATTCATAGAAAATATTTGCATTTCATTGTCACTATCTGAGTTTTCTCCCTCTCTTGCTCTTTCCTTTGAACTCTGATTGTATTGGCTATTCTTAATAACATTATTATTGAATTTCCAAGTTTATAGAACTCTATTTTACCCGAAGGTATATTAGAGCTGTAGTTAAATCGTACATATTATAGCCCTGTACAAGTACTTACATAAAATATATACATAATTATGACATAAAATACACATATTGCATTAAATGTGTATGACAATAATAAAAATATAGTTATCAAATATTTACATAATTCTGACATAAAATACACATATTACATTAAATGTGTATGACATAATAAAAATCATAGTTACCGGTATATTATATACAAATACGTAGATATGAGATAAAATAGATACATAGAAATAGATACACGGTATATGAAACACAGACATATTACATACAATACTTTCCCAGGACACATCACACACAGACTTGTTTCATAAAAAGGTAAGCATTTCATAGAAACATACATATATAACATAAAAATGACATGAAATAGACACATGGCATACAAATGTATATACAACACATAAGACATAAACATATTATATAAAATACACAGACAAGACTTAAAAAAATTACCGGTATATAAAAACTTATATACGATATGAACAGTGATATTATAGCTATTATTATTGTGATTATTGGTATTACTATTAATAGTAGTTATTGGAGAAAAAATGGCAGTACATCAGTTATTCATAGATTTCAAAAAGGCGTATGACTCGGTTAAGAGAGAAGTTTTATATAATATTATTATTGAATTTGGTATTCCTAAGAAACTAGTTCGATTAATTAAAATGTGTCTTAGTGAAACTTACAGCAGAGTCTATATATGCCAGTTTCTATCTGATGCTTTTCCAATTCACTGCGGGCTAAAGCAGGGAGATGCACTATCACCTTTACTTTTTAACTTCGCTCTAGAATATGCCATTAGGAAAATTCAGGATAACACAGAAGGTTTGGAATTGAATGGGTTACATCAGCTTCTTGTCTATGCGGATGACGTGAATATGTTAGGAGAAAATCCACAAACGATTAGGGAAAACACGGAAATTCTACTTGAAGCAAGTAAAGAGATAGGGTTGGAAGTAAATCCCGAAAAGACTAAGTATATGATTATGTCTCGTGATCAGAATATTGTACGAAATGGAACTATAAAAATTGGAGATTTATCCTTCGAAGGGGTGGAAAAATTCAAATATCTTGGAGCAACAGTAACAAATATAAATGACATTCGGGAGGAAATTAAGCGCAGAATAAATATGGGAAATGCCTGTTATTATTCGGTTGAGAAGCTTTTGTCATGTAGTCTGCTGTCAAAAAATCTGAAAGTTAGAATTTATAAAACAGTTATATTACCGGTTCTTTATGGCTGTGAAACTTGGGCTCTCACTTTGAGGGAGGAACAGAGATTGAGGGTTTTTGAGAATAAGGTTCTTAGGAAAATATTTGGGGCTAAGAGGGATGAAGTTACAGGAGAATGGAGAAAGTTACACAACGCAGAGCTGCACGCATTGTATCCTTCACCTGACATAATTAGGAACATTAAATCCAGACGTTTGAGATGGGCAGGGCATGTAGCATGTATGGGCGAATCCAGAAATGCATGTAGAGTGTTGGTTGGGAGGCCAGAGGGGAAAAGACCTTTGGGGAGTCCGAGACGTAGATGGGAAGATATTATTAAAATGGATTTGAGGGAGGTGGGATATGATGGTAGAGACTGGGCTCATCTTGCTCAGCATAGGGACCAATGGCGGGCTTATGTGAGGGCGGCAATGAACCTCCGGGTTCCTTAAAAGCCAGTAAGTATTAATAGTAGTAGTATCTCCTTTTATTGCAGCCTGTTTTGCCCTGTGGCATGTTAGATTAATGATAAAAAAATAAAAATATAATATCGTCATGTGAATTGAAGAAGTAGGTAACTCGAAATTTGCGTTTTTTAGTTATCTCTGTTAGAACATAGCAAAAATCGCACAGGATGTAATCCAAGAACTATGTAACTGATCGAACGATACCAGCGACATCTGTTTTCCAATGTAACAAATAGGTAAAAGAAAACAAGACATATTCCTTAGTGCAATAAATAAGTAAATAGGCAATATCTCAAAATAAATTGAGTTACCTAGTTCTTGCATTCAGGTGACGATATATACACAGAAAATTAACACATTCGTATAGCCTTACTAATTGCATTAACTACAACTTCTCTTACTATGGCAGAAACACAAAAAATTAGCTATTTATAGTGAATTGTGAATATGTGATATGAATTTCTGAAATGCTCTTGAAAGCATTTCTTTTTAGACATAAAACACAGGGGTTTTTCAAGTTGCCCAGAACATGGGATGACATGCGACAGTAATAACAGGCGAGCTCTTTCGAAAATTGGGCAATCAAATAGCAGGTTATGAACAGTCTTGGCGCTTTCCTCGCATTTACACATGGATTCATTTACATTATTGATTTTGAACCGTTTAAAATATGTTTTAAATTTTTCATGGCCTGAAATGAATTGCATACAGTTTAACTTAGAGGTTATTGTAGGAAAGAATGAGGCTCTAGTTAGAGAACTGTTATTACTTCCTTGCCATTGTACATCCCAGCGTGCTAACATATGTTCCCTTAACTTATGTTTTATGAAACTGACAGGAATTTTATGGTAATTATCAATGACATTCATGGAACAAGCAAGCTTGGCTAGCTGTTCTGTCGTTTCATTCCCTAGAGTCAACGACAATTCGGAAGGCTGTAGTCTGCTAGCGTTTGCATCGAGAGAGACAGATAGAGAAAGCAAGGCAGCGTACAACATTGCCACATCGTACTTCACGCGCATATGCAATACAAATAGCGCAGGAGAGAATTTAAATTATCAAAAGACAATAATGACCTTAGCTGTTGGTTACTATAAACATGACATCAAGCATAAACTCTTTTCTTCACTAACAAAATTCTTTGCACGGTTCTCAATCCCACACCACATGCTTCTGCAGTCGTTTCTTGCACATTGGCAACGTTGCAGCCAGCATCAAGATGGCCGGCAGCGTTCTGCTCGTCAACGTTTTTAAAATAATTATACACCTCAAACAATATTTTCCGCGCCTGCCTGTGCAATACTTGTATTTTTACAGTCTCTTCTTTCATTTATTTATCTTGCATACACACAGTAAATGTTAGTTTTACTTATTCAATGTATTGAAACACTCACACGTAAACAAACGAACTCTGGAAGTACTTGTTACAGACTGATTCTGATTGGTTCTACTGTACAAGCTTGTGATGTCACATACTAGAAATGCAGCCGACCGCGTTCCGAACTGCCGTCTAGTCTAATATACCCGAGTGCCTTCGAACCCAGTTTAAACAAATATGTTTGCTGGAGTTAGCAATATTACGTCTGACATTTATGCCAGTCATATGCAAATTATATTTGTCTCTAATACAGTTCAAAGTTGCCTTATTCTTAATAATAATAGAACTTCAACAAGCACTACATCCCTTCCTGTAATCTGAACACGTCTCTCTCTCTAGTTACATTGTTTCAACATCCACAGCCCACACTTTCTACGACTGCTACATCAACAGCACCACACACAAAAGAGTAACATTACTCCGATTACTGAACTAATATAGAGCCAAGAAGAATAGTGACGCCAATCTTTCATATTGAATTTTGGATTGTTCTTTTGATATTTGTTTTTGAAGATCATTAATTCTTACTCCCATGTATTTAAAATCATGAGATAGAATATTTGGAAATGGCAATTGCATCTCAGTTTTTGTCATTATTTCTTCCTGTCCCTGTGAAATACAACAGTCAATATGCATGGGAGCTATAGGGATGATATCAGTAGTAGTTTGATTAATTTCAGTATGCTGTAGTGGATATAACACATCTACTGAGGTCAACCCTTTACAATTAACAGCTAACACAAGTTTCCCTCTATTGAATAATTTTACTTCTTCCTTTACTTCACTCTCACATAGGAGAGTTAGGTCTAAAATGACATACTTGGGTAAAATGACATACTATGTGTTTTATGAAAACACTGTAAGCTGAGTTTGAATTTACAGCTCTATAGTGCACAGAAGCTGGAAACAGTGGTTACATCCAAGTTTTAGCAAGCGAAGGCGCTTTTTGGTGAAGCAGGTGCAACTAAAGGAAAAAAGTGCAAGACGATATAATATTGTTGAGGTATGTTATGTATTTATTTGTCCTTTTAAGCTTCAGATATTGCTGAAATAATGTTCATGACTGAAAACATGAATATTTCCCTCTATAGAAAGCATTACAATATCCAAATTAATAAAGAGGTTAGGTCGTACTAGCACTACTTATTCTTCTTCATTCCGGGTAAAATGACGTACCACCTACTTGGCTAAAATGACATAAGCTACTATGTCATTTTACCCAAGTGCATGTTTCTGACTGGAAATAAGAAGCCATATATTGCGGGCGATAGGGATTTGCAAAATTGGTGTCAAATTTGTTTAAAATGGCTGTTTAGTGATTACTTCTGTGAAATTATGTAATATATAGTGGCATCTCTCTCATTGCTCGACTGAATTTTTCGTAAAGCTAACTGATTTTAAAATAGGTGAGATGGGGATTTCTTTAAAATATATAAAACCCTAAAGTTTCTAAAATAAATATATTTTCAATATGTATATGCACTGAATTTTGTTACTCTGATTTATCCTCTTATGAATGAGCTAGGCTTTGCGAGTCTGAAGTTTACTTGCACCTACTTCACCAAAAAGCGCTTTTGTGGAAAACATTGTAAGATGAGTTTGGATTTACAGCTCTATAGTGCACAGAAGTTGGCAACAGTGATCACACGTCATGTTAGCCTTCCCTCGTCACTGCACCCACCGACTCCAGCCACTTGATGTCTCTTTCTTCGGGCCTTTGAAAACATATGATCAGGCCATTACAAAGTGGGTGAGGAACCATCCTGAATGGGTGATAACACAGTTTCGAATTGCGGACTTATTTTCTGAAGTCTACGGAAAAGCTGCAACCATCACCAATGCATTGGGTGGATTTTCTTCAACAGGAATTTGTCTACTCAATTCGGAGATATTTCCTGATCACTTATTTAGTCCTGCAGCGCCCACAGACAGACCTCTAACGAATGCAGTCCCTACAGATGGGCCAAAGGGTGCAACACAGAAGAGCAGTTCAACAACAAGGAATGCAAAAGAACATATGATAGAGCCATCACCAACAACTGCTCCAGCAGCGGAAACGTCACAAACGAGGCCTTCACCTCATGTGACACAGCAAAAGATCTTCCTGATTCCCTCTGGCACTAGATCTGTGGCGAGAAGAAAGAGAACACATGAAGGGTCCCAAATCGAGCATCTCTTTTATTAACCAATTAAAATTAAAGGAAGCTGAAAGAAGAGCTATAGAAGAAAGGTGTTCAGCAAACAGAGGAAAAACAGCTTCAGTTTGATCTAAGCAATGGAGACCAAGATGAAAAGAGTGACTTCGATGGTGATGTTGAGAACGATGCACCTTGTCTGTACTGCAATGAATTTTACAGTCAATATAAACCAGAAGAAACATGGCTACAGTGCAAGAAATGTTTCTCATGGGCACACAATGAATGTGCAAGTTTATCTAAGAGAACAATTTTTTTCTTTTTTTTTGAAATATGTAAAAATTAACTTAAGTGTGTCATTTTACCCTAGTAACTTGGGTAAAATGACATAGTTTGTCTATTTTCAAACATGCCTTTCAGTTAAAAATTGTCAGTATTTTTCACTTTCTGTTGGTCTTAATATATGTGTTAATGTTGTAGTATTAGTTATATATAATTAACCAAAACAAATTTGGTAAGAATACATATTTTTTTCAAGATTTCCTTAAGGTATGTCATTTTAGGCCTAGTTCCCCTACTACAGTTATTTCATCCTTTTAATGATGTACATACAGCCATTCATTACTATGTGTTAACGGTATCCACATGGTATCTATTATCGGTCTTATTAATAAAAACTCTATATACACACGTTTAACTGTCTTATACAATGAGGTTTACATGTCGTGTGTAAATTCCTTACAAATAATCTCTACGTACGTCGTGTATAACAGTATAACTGTTACACAGCTACGTCATAGTTTCGTCATTACTTCGTTACGAAAGGTAATAGAATATCTGAGGTTCTCTATTGCATCCAATAGAGTGGTCTAGTGTGGCGTGTTAAGTATCGATAGTACAACTGACGCTAATTGATTACCACACTATATTTTGGTCAAAGCGTACAAGATACAGCAATATTATTCTAATTATTCTATTCTCTTTGATTTGTTCTTCTGTGGTTACAAGGCAACCATCATCATAAAATGACAGTCGATACGAACAGCTGTTAGAGGGGCGGCCATTATTTCTCTATATACAATGCTTAAACAAGGAGTTTCGTGTATGTAACTACTGCAAAGCAATTCCCATTGTATAGTTACAGCCTGTTTATACATCCATTGCTTATGAATGGTTTATTAGTAAAGTTTTCTGTCTCAACTCTGCAAAAGTCTAGTATAAAAACTATACACGGTTTATTAGTAAGACTATATATGTATACAGAATGTCTCATTTATCTTGTGCACCTATTATAACCTTTTTTTTTAATAGGAATTGGAATTTTTGTTTTTGAGCGTTATGTTAGAACGAGGGGCTAACATGAGTGCATGTAACTACATTATGGTACAAGATACACGTGACGTCATCAATTTTTCAAGTAGCACTACATACTCTAATCATGTTACATTGATTACACATATTAAGACCAGTTCAAAAATGTATCACAATGTCACCTTCCTAATCAATAACGACAACAAAACGAAACAAAAACGTACTTTCAATGTGATAATGTTATGTTTTGAGAGTCACAGAAGATGTTCCAAATGGTGACCATTCACATTAATGCACATTCGAAGGCGTTCCCCGATAGACCGCATGACTGACCGGCATGTTGCTGGCTGAATGAACACACAAGTCTGTCGAATGCGTTGCTGCATGTCATCTGGTGTTGTCAGAATGTTCTGGTACACACTGTCCTTTACAGTTCCTCAAAGGAAGAAATCGAGGTGCGACAGGTCCGGAGAACGTGCAGGCCACTGTACTGGATTGTGGCGTGGACAGTTATTGTGGTTTGTTTACATGCTAGATAGCAAACACACAATACACGACGTGTACAGACGTCAGTCGTCTTTCAGTTTGTGTAGGCCTGAGTTAATGCACCACAACAAATGACACATTCTGATGGCATTCATTTTGCATTTTGTTGTTGTTATTGATTGGAAAGGTGACATTGTGATACATTTTTTAATTCGTCTTAATGTGTGTAATCAATGTAACATGATTAAAGTATGTAGTACTATTTGAAAAATTGATGACGTCACGTGTATCTTGTACCATAATGTAGTTGCATGCACCAAATCTCTACACTCATGTTAGCACCTCGTTCTAACATAACTCTCAAAAACAAAAATTCCAATACCTATCCAAACAAAAAAAGTTATAATATGTGCACAAGATAAATGGGACACCTTGTATATTGTTCAAATGCTTTACATACTCCTGGATATTCAGTCGTAGTAGGATGTATCAGGTAGATGAGGCAATCCTCTTTCACTGTATGATTTATTGGTACATTCTCCATACAAATCATATTAGCAATTATCGTTTTGCATTCTCTCACATGCTGTTGAGATAAAAATGCCGTTTTCGTTCTCAACGTATTGGTTGCTATGTAAGGGTATTGAGGTTGTATAACTTTAACGGTTCTATTATTATTCATAATTGCCGGAAAAGGAATAATTTCATATAAATTGAATTTTTCGCGTGACAGTAAAGGTACTCTCACAATGTATATCAACGTAGATGATGTTGTATAAATAGTTACGGTTATCACCTGGTCCACTTGGTGTGATGGAAAAGGTGGTAATTGCAGATCGATAGGAATTGTTTCACATAACACCACAGTCTAGTATATACAGTCACGAAACTTGAGTTGTGAAGGTGCTAGGAACAATAGACTGTGCAGGTACTATTTCGCATTGTATGTAATGAGGCGATATTAGCGATCCTAGTGGTTAGCAACTATCTATGGATGCATAATTACCTCGTATTGAGCTTCGTGACTGTATCTACTAGACTGTGGTAACACTTTCTTAATTTTCTCGTAAGTTATAACCTAAGGTTGAATAATTCCAAGTCGCACATTTGTTATTGTGATCAACAAATTGTAATATCCATAACAATCTTAGTATCCTAACTAAACATGTTTAATCTTTAGATTAATTGCTGTAATCTCATTATCTCCATGCGTCTTACTTTCCCGCTGATTTTGGTAATGTGAAAGGAAAGTATTGAAAGTTTCTTTTATTGCTTTTTGATTTAACAATAATTCCGTAGTTGTTTCATTGACTGTTACCAAACTTGACTTTAAAAGTGTTAACTATTCTGAACTAATATGCAAGAAGTTAAGTTGTTCTTGCTGCATTTTATCCATTCTTTCCTTATACATTTCTATTTCAGCTTCAGTTGCAGTGCCGAATAGAATTTTAGAAATTTCGCCTACAAAACATGTTGTTGTTATTATTATTGACCATTGGTCCAATAATTTCTTCAAGAGTTTCTCTTAGCCTTTGTACACTAGTTCTTTTAGCCAGGATGTGAGCTAATCCTTGCTCACAAACCGTTTTGTGATACCATGTGTATACTAATAATTTTTTACATTCATTCTGTATAGTTGCAATCCCTTGTTTGAGCGTATCGTACAGGTGTTGTACCAGTCCTATGTCTACGTAACTAATGGCATCCCAGAGATGCGGAGTGAACCACACGTTTGCTACAAAATCAAAGTATATTCCTGCCTGTCCTTTGATTTCTTCATTTTGAGTTGCTGAAAAGCATTCAACCTTAACAGTAGTCATACCAATGAGTAATGCTAACCACTTACATAAAATCATCTTGGTATGCTTCTGAAAAGAAAAGAAACACAATTATTCTTTGTATTCCTTTACTCTGTTGATGTGTACAGTGAATCTCTTATTTCCGTGATATCCTTAATTCCGTGATACTATTTTAAAATTGAATGTCAGTCAAAGCTTTGTCGTTCGAACATAGCGCCAGACATCTTTCTCCAAAGATTGCACCTTTCGCCTACTTTTGAGCCATCGGTGAACTTCCTAGCAAGATACCCAATTCCATGACATTCAGTGAAAAAAAAGTATCACGGAATTAGGAGTATGATGGAATTAGACAACTTTACCCTACCCTCAATTCTGCACAACTCGAAGTTAACTTTATTAACCCGAGTAACCTCAAATGGACCTTCTCACAGAAGGTCCAACTTTTTCCTATTCTCCTTTCGAAACAAGACCTTGGCTCCCAGACCTATGTCATAGTTCCCTAATTTTCTTTCTGTGCTACCCGAGCTACGTCATTAGTGATCTCATGCTGACCTACCCACAATAGGTCAATTTTTTCCTTTTTTTCCTTTCTTTGCTCCCCGAGCTTCGTCATTAGGCCTATGACCTTTCTTATCTTTATTCCTTTTATCATCGAATACTTGCTTTTCCTTACTTTGTTTGAGGAACTCCCTCGCTTCCTGCCAAGTGAGCCTCATCCTTTTCTTCAACTGTGCCACATAATCATCATAGGTATGTATTACCTTCACTTCCTGCCTTAAAGTTCCACGAATATTTGCTATTCGACCAAACATAAGTTCATAAGGCGTGAATTTCGTACTACAATGAGGAGTTGTGTTATAAGTAAAGATACCAAAGGGTAACCATCTATCCCATTTATCCTGTTTAGTGGAACAAAAACATCTTAAATATCACTGGACAACAGTCATTTTGCGCCAGACATAAAACTAACAAATTCTTACTAATTTCGATTCATTAAAAAAAATCACCTGTATTTCGTCTGTAATTATTTTGTTTTACAAATGTGACGAACTATTATGTGAAAACAATATTAGTGTAAGTAGGCCACCTTGCTAGAAGCACTTGTAGAAACAGAAATTATTTTATTGCCCTTTTATGAGTCTATTAGGAGGGAGTGAAACAGGTTCGCAGTATGAATTCGCTTGAGTTTACCCGATTTTACTTGAGACATGTATTTCTTTCATTGAGCTTTAATTACATTACTGTAGTTTATATTTTGCAATAGACCACCCTGTTAAAATCACTTCTAGAAGCGGAAATTGTTTTATTGCCCTTTTCGGTTCAATTTGGAGAGAGAGAAACAGGTTCGCCAAATGAAATCACTTCAGTTTACCAGGAGATTTCTGTGGTGTTAGTATTCTGTGTCAGACGTGTATTTCTTTAAAGTGTGCTTTAATGATAATATTTAAAGCACGAAAGGTTTATTATCTGCGGATTTGAAGGTTGTAGCATTGCTTCTTGGAATGCAATTACGCTACACAAAATTTTGCTGCTTTATGTGCGAATGGGACAGTCGCGCTCGAGATAAGCATTATAAAACAAAACGAAAATCACTAGAGCCAGGGAAAAAAATGTATTATACATCAATCCTTTGTACCTGAAAGTAAAGTAATTTTACCCCCTTTACACATTAAGTTAGAGTTAATGAAGATTTTTGTTGAAGAGATGAATCATAAAATTGAAGCATTTAAACATATCCAGGAAAAATTTCCTGCTATTAGCGACTCAAAAATAAAAGAGGGAGTTTTCAGTGGATCACAAATTATAAAAAATGATGGACAATCACTTCGAATCTTTGTTGAAAGGAAAAAAGAGAGCCACCTGAATTGCATTCAAAGAGGTTGTATTAAATTTTCTGAGTAACCGTAGAAGTGAGAACTATGAAGAACGAGTACAAAATTTACTGTTGGCGTATGAAACTATGGGTTGTAACATGCCCTTGAAAATTCACTTACTTCACTCCCATCTTGACTTTTTTCCCAAAGAAATGTGACGGTTTTAGTGATGAGCATAGTGAGTGCTTTCATCAAGAAATTTCAACTATGAAAAAAAGATACCAAGGACAGTGGAGTACCAATTTGCCAGCAGACTATTGTTGGACTTTAGCTCGTGATGTACCTGAAGCCCAGTATAAAAGAGAATGCAGAAAAGAAAGCTGTAATCTTCTGAACAGAGAATATTTAACTTTATTGTCATTATATAAAGCAGCATTTTGAATGGATATAAATTCGAAAATTTCTCAAAAACCGTAACCAACAACGGTTTTTATTATCATATTCGTATTCAGGTGGCTAAAACGATATAGAAAACATGTATCACATGCCCCAGCGCAAAAAGAAAGTTACAATTTGTGATTACTGCAGTGTATTCCACTATAACTTTGTGGGACCTTTCTAAGCTACCATTAGACTCTGGGCGGTATGCACGGATGTGAATGTTATTTATTTTGAGTAACTTACAAATTTCTTGAAAGAGTCTACTCATAAATTGACTACCTTGATCTGTAAGATTTACATCACATATTCAATAAGTTAAAATAATATATTCTACAAAACATCTGGCTACAATCTCTGTAGTCATTTCTGGCATTGGAACAGCTATTAGATATTTACTTAAGAGATCCTGACATGTCAAAATATATTTATTTCCTTCCAATGATAAGGTGAGAGGGCCTACAATATCAAGTGATATCTTTTCCCATACACTCTGGGGTATGTCTGTTGTTTGTGACGGGGCTTTTGGAATAGTCTGTTGACTTTTATTAATTTGGCAAATTTTACATTTCTTAATGTATGTTGTGACTTTCATGTAACTGTTTTCTTAACGGGCACCCGACTTAAACCCCCCATTATGCAAGGAGAGTCCTTAATACAACATACAAAATGTATATTAAACCAAACCTCTTGTACTGTTCTGAAGCATTAATAACAGCAGCAAATGCAAACATCAATAAACTTGAACAACTACAAAATCAGGCTCTTCGTCTAATCACTGGAGCAGTTAAATCCACACCTGTTGATGCCATGCTTACCTTAACACGGATCCCACCATTAACAACAAAAATAGAAGAACAAGCACTGCTCCAACATGAGAAAATGTTACGACTGCCAAACTCTAAACGGACAGAAAAGAACCTCCCTTCCTCAATCCTTAAAATTCATAGTAGTTTCCTAGAAAAGGTAACACAGATTAAATCCAAATTGAACATTCCTAACACCAGAGAAAATTTACTTATAAGAGAAAATCCATTGGAATTATTGCAACCTACCTTCAGTTTGGAATTAACAGAGGAAATAAGTAAATCAGACACACCAAAAGAAATACAAAAACTTCTAGCACTGGAAACGATCAATACTAGATACCTACAGAAGAATGGCTACACATATATACCGATGGATCCACCACAGAAAACCTTACTGGAGCTGGGGTTACATGTACACATTTTTCCTTTTATCATTCTGTTGGCAGAGACACAACAAATTATGATGGTGAAATAGAGGCTATACACATTGCTCTCCGACAATTATTAAATCTTCCCTTTAAATAAATATAACAAGACAGTAATTCTTTCAGATTTTAAAGCTGCAATTCAGGGAATATGTTCAAATGCTACAAAAAAGTCAACAAAAATAAGAGAATGCTACAAAATGTTAACACAACTCCAAAAAGTTAATAAGATTGTCCATCTCCAATGGATTCCAGCACACTGTGGAGTCATGGGGAATGAAATCGCAGACACACTTGCAAAGAAAGGCACAACAATAAAACAAAAGCCTAAATTTAATTTTTCATATTCCTCAATAAAACGCTTGATCACTACAAAATTTTCTCATTCATACCTACAAGAAATAGAATCAAATGCTAAAGACAAAAAATGAATTACACTACTTTCCAACCCAGATATAATCCCCCAGAGACCAAGGAAAACAGCAGTTGCAGCCTTCAGACTATTGACAAATCATGACTGTCTAGCAAGTCATCTCTACAGAATAGATATCTCAGCTTCACCAATATGTGTCCTGTGTAATGATCCAGCAGAAATGAATGAAGATCACTTGAAGACCTGTGAAGCATTAAGATCAGAAGAAACTACAGTTCAAAAGTATTGGAAAGCACGATTGCTAATGGCTTCATTGCCAGATGCAAGGCACTAGACAACAACAACAACAACATTTCTTAATGTACTGTGTAATGTCTTCCAACATATTGGGCCATTTGCAATGCAATTTAATCCTTTCATGGGTTCTTTGTATTCCTTAGTGACCTCCGATGGGACAATCGTGCGATTCTTTCAGTAATAGAGATTTTCGTTCTTCTGAAATTTCATTAGTTCCGTATTTCACAAAGATGGTGATTTTACTTAAGCAATCGACATTCACGTTTCTTTTTCCCGCCTTATGGACAACGTCAAAATCGTATTCTTTTAACAGCAACCTCCATCTCAGTATTCGTGAACCCGGGTCTTTTACATTCATCCTCCATTTCAGAGGCTGATGATCAGTTACAATGGTAAATTTTGAACCTAGTAAACATGGACTTAAAATGCTTACATGCCAAGAGTTCCTTATCAGTCGCACCATAATTTAATTCTGCTCCATTAAGATTACGTGAAGCGTATGCTATGGGCTTATCTTCTCCTATTTTACCTTGACTAAGGATGGTTCCTATCGCAAGATTACTAGCGCCAGTTATCAAAATAAAAGCGTTCGTAAAATCAGGAAATTGCAATATACTGGGTATTCCATTAATTTCTGCTTTAAAGTTTGAAAACCTTTCTTCTTGTTTTTTTGACCATGTCCATTACATTTCTTTCTTTAATAAATCATTTAGCGGCTTTGCTATTTGACTGAATTTATTAATAAATTTTCGGTAATATCCTGCAAGTCCTAGGAATGATTTTACATCTTTAGCATTTTGCGGAGTTGGAAATTGTTTAACAGCACGAATTTTCTCTTCGTCAGGGATAATACCACATTCTAGTATAGTCACGAAGCTCAGTACGTAGTAAATATGCATCCATTGATAGTTGCTAACCACTAGGATCACTAATATCGCCTCATTACAGACAATGCAAAATAGTATCTACACATTCTATTGTTTCTAGCACCCTCACGACTCAAGCTTCGTGAATGTATATGCTAGACTGTGGTAATACCTATTGTGTGTCCTAAGTATTTTAACTCTTTCTTAAAAAAACTCTCACTTATCCGGTTCGATTTGAACTTGCTTTTGTCGAAATGTTTCAAATACATCTCTTAATTTCTCATTATGTTCTTTAGACTCTCCTCAAATATAAGCAAATCATCTAAATAAACACGAGAGCGAATTCCTATCAATGAAAATAAGATAATATTCATAAATCTTTGGAAAGTTGCCTGAGCTGACTTTAATCCAAATCGCATTTGTTTGAATTCAAATGACCTGACTGCGTACTAAATGCAGTCTTACACCTATCTTCAGGATTAAGCTGTATCTGCTAACACAATCTAGGGCTGAGAAATAATGAGCTCGACCAAATTTATCCAAAATGTCCTGAATATTTGGCAAAGGGAAATTATCTCCTACTGTTTCTGCATTCAACTGATGGGAATCTATACAGATTCGCCACTTCTTTTTCCCAGAGGCATTGGTCTTTTTAGGAACTACAATTAGAGGAAAATTCCATGGGCTACTACTTGGTTGAATTATATCTTCTTCAAGCATTGCTTTCACCTATTTTTCTACTTCCTCCTAATGTTGTTTAGGTAATCTGTAAATTTTTTAAGTTATGGGTTTATAGGCATCTATTCTCGGTGTTGGGATTGAATGGACTACAGCCTTAACTTCAGTTAACTGATCTCCTGGTAAACGAAAAATATCATTGTACTCACAGCACAACTGAACGATTTCATCTCTGCCTTCATTAATATGACTTAGTCGTAATGACTACAACAATTTCCACAATTTGGGACATGTGGCCGAAATCTACGGCTGACCACTAGGATCCAGAATACAAAGCAGAGGTTAAATGAAAAATACAATATGATTGCGGAGAGAATACGGAACAATGATAAATTTAAAAATAAAGTACAATTTGAGTTCGGAGAAACATGAGATGAAAAGACATTGAAGAGTAATGAGATGAAGCGATTATTTATTCTTTCTGTTCCTTCCAATTTTTGAATTGATTATTACTCATGAGTTTATCCAAAAGAGGAATTTCATGTATAGTTGCATCACTCTCAGAAATATTTATTTTATTTATTTATTTATTTAACCTGGTAGAGATAAGGCCATCAGACCTTCTCTTCCCCTCTATCAGGGGATTACAACTATGGCACATATGTAAAATTTATTATCAACACAGTTTACTATACATTCAGCTATATAATACATTTGGTGCTACTTCTTGTTTAGGACAATACCTTGGTCCAATTTCATTAGTAGGAAAACAACAAATACTTTCACTTAATTTAGGGATCGTTAATGAGGGTTGTAATCATAAGCATGATGACTGTGTTATCCAGTCCCTCCCCAATATCATATACAAATTAGAATTGGGTAGTTGAGCCATGACATACACTTTTAACGCAGTACCTGCTATATTCAATTCTATCCATCCCTCGATATGCAATTTTCCTGCTATACCAGAAATCTGTATCTTTTCCTTTTGGATAGGTATATTTGATCGTATTCTATCTTTAATAATTAACTTTCAGACTACCAAGTGCGGTCAGAAGAGACCCCGAAGCAAATCTTTGTATTATTTTCATGTGAAAACGGTATCTGTGCACATTGATACTTCTTGTTATTGTCAGATTTGTTTATCGCGTCATGTCTGTGGTGTTGGTTACATAAGTGTTCCATCCCTAAGAGAATAATATTTATTTTTATTCAGTGGGGTCTCTGTTGACCCCTCTTGGTAGTTTGTGTTGTACAAAACTTTTGTCACCAGTTTATTTTCTTTGCCCATTTGGTGTTGTTGGTAAACCTTTCAGGCATCTCTTATTGTTTTTCCATTGTTGTTGGGAATTTGTCTTCACTTTTAATTCAGAAGATTACTAGTTTAGATTGAATTGTACACGATTACTCTTCTTGATACCTAAAGATGTCAGGAAGGAAAATATATAAATCCATGGCGCTACAGCCCTTTGCAGGACCAAGACCGACCAGCTGGCTGCTGGCCTCACGTCCACATGCCGAAGTAGAGGTGGACGATCATCCAACCAGAATGAAGGTATCGTGTGGTTAGCACGATGATCCCCCCAGCCATTATAACTTGTTTGCAAAGCCGGATTTTCGCTACCTATCATAGCTCCTCAAGTGCATCACGATGCTGGGTGGGCACTGGTCCCATACACTGGCCGAAATTTCATGAGAAAATTTCTTCTCCCATGAGGACTCGAACCAGCGCGCATTCCGTAATGCGAGTCCTCGGCAGGATGCCTTAGAATACGACGCCACGGAGTGGGACAGGAAAATATATGACATACATAATCAGGAGCATGTTGGTGAAGTGACTCATATGATACAGAGTGAGGATGAGAGTGAAAATGAAGAAGTAGCTGATCTGTCATAATTAGGAGAGACTAATAGAAGACGTTGAAGAAGTAGCAGATGAAATAGAAAATAGTGATACTGATGTTGGTGAAAATAAAAATGATGATAAGCAGATTGATGAAAATTATACGAGTAAAAATGGAATGTCATTGTCTAAAAGTCTGCCAAAAGCCACGCGATGAACAGTTCAAAATATTGTTGGAGTGCCTCCGTGGCTTATGTGCGCATCTCAGAGAATTCAGATAATGAATGATGCTTTCAAGATATTTTTTGATGATAGTATTTGAAAAATTATAGTAGACTACTAATAAAAAGGCTCAGGCTTTTCATGAAGAATGGAATACAAAAAAAATCCAGAAAAACAGAGACAATGGCTGCCAACAGATGTCGATGAAATGTATGCATTTTTGATAACCATGAGTGTTTTGAAAGCTAAACGGGAGTCTTAGAGTTCTTATGAACTACAGATCCCATGTACAAAAGAGACATATTTCTTGCTGCAATGTCTCGAACTCTATTTCAGCATTCATTGACATTCATCAGATCTGATGACACTACTTCGAGAGATGAAAGGAGACGAAATGATAAACTGGCTGCTATCAGAGATGTCTTCAGTTTGTTTTTCGACCACCGTAAGTCCATCTATTGTAAGATGTGTATTAGGATTGCAGCTGAACAACTTGTTTCTTTCCGAGGACACTGCCCTTTCATTGTGTATATGAATCAAAAGCTGCTAAGTATGAAATAAAAATTTGGGCCCTGGTTGATGTAGAATCAAGTTACGCAATAAACTTACAGGTGTACACTGGAAAAGAAGGGGCTGCTCCTGAAAAAAATCAATATCAAAGAATAGTGTTTGATCTAACCAGCTGCCTACAAAGAGGATATGGCAATACGACAGATATTCTTTCCTACATCTATTACACTTGCAAGTGAACTTTACAAGAAATATTTGACACTGTGTGGAACAATGAGAAAGAATAGGCAATGAATACCCAAGGTATTATTGCCTACCCCTAAAGGGGGGTGTCGATACTATGGACAAAATACATATATACATTTAATGTCCTGCGTCTCCCTATGGGAAGCATGGCGCCACACAGAAAAGCGCCATTTTGATCTATTTGCGGCCAAGACCTTCACTTCTCTCCAGTTCTTCTCTAGATTTTGGGCTTCTTCTTGAACAGACCGTCATCACGTTATCCTGGGTCTTCCTCTTCTCTTACTCCCCTGAGGATTCTATTCGAATGGTTCTTTAGCAATGTTTCCTTCTGAGCATCTCAGGGTGTGTCCCATCCAGCGCCATTTTCTCCTTTTTATCTCCAGATCAATGGGCTTCTGTTGCATCTTCTTCCAAAGTAATGTATTGAAATTGACGTTCGACCACCATACCCACAATATGTTTTGTAAACAACGATTCACAAATATGTGCAGTTTATGAGTGAGGTATTTTGTCACTTTCCATGTTTCACTGCCATAGAGAGGAACTGATTTTACGTTGCTCTCAAACAAGCGCAGTCTATGGACAAAATGTTAAATGAATATTCTATGAAAACAACCACAAGACGATGACCTTATGTTTTATCCCTGAACATTGTCGACATTGGGTGTCTCAATGCTTATATAGTATGGAAGGTGAAGAATCCACATCTTCAGTCAAGTTCTACGCACGGAAGAAGGAACTTTCTGCTCTAATTTGGGAAGGAGATGATCATTCCGAAAGTGAAACGACAACTTCAGCATCCCACAGTATTTCACAAACCAGCAATAACTGCAATGAGATATCTTGTTTCTGAGCGAGAGCCTATTGGAAGAGAAGATGGTGAACCTCTAATCAAGCTATATAATAAAGCCGATGTCAGTTGTGCCCTAGAAAAACTGACAGGAATGCTAGTGAATCCTGTGAAATGTGTAAAAAATGCATGTGCGAAAGCTATATAAAGAAAAAAAAACCAAAACAGTGTGTCTTGCACGCAGTGAAACTGTGAAGTGGACTTCAGATGTGAAATTTGTTACATAACTTTCTTCTGTTCAGTTGTACACCCTATTTATTTTTTGTGAATATTTTTACTCTTATTGTCAAAAGTATACCTGCCCCAAATTAGTCTGAACTTTTAATTTGAACTCACGAAAGAAATTGTGAAAAACATGAATGTATGAATTCGAAATATGAAAACGTGTACTAGAGAAGGAAATTTCAGTTAGGTTAAGGTAAAAATGGACTTGTATTGTTTCCGAACTCATTGATTAAATATGTTGTATTTTCAAAATGCACTGTATTTATAATTTTCTTTAAGTATTTCATTACAAATTGTTTTCATTGTTCTTTATAAAGCAATTTCTCCTCGGGGTCTTGGCTGACCCCGCTTGGTAGTTGGTGTTGGTCTTAGAGCTTGGTAGCCTGAAGGTTAAAGATACACCTGAACCTGTATCTATTAATGCAGTTCATATCCCCCGAATCTTAGCTTTCTCAATATGTATTAAGAATTCTTGATTTTCTTCACAGCAGTCCGTGTTAGTGCAGCAACACAGCCTCGACTGCGTAGGTGTGTCCTGCTCTAGTTTTCCTGCGTGGTTGCTGTCTGAAAGCCACCACCTCGAACTCCTCTACCTGCAGATTTATCTCTTACACTACTCCTGCTCTCCCTACTATTATGGCCTATTCTTTTACATTTATCACACTCAGGCACTTGGCAATCTCTTACAAAGTGACCTGTCTGATTGCATCTGTAACATTTGATGGGTTCTATTACGTGCACATTTTCTCTTTTTACTTTCACTTGGTTTTGTAGGAACCTTTTGGGTACCATTGTACCGCTTACTTCTTTACTACATCTTACACTAGACCTTCTGCCAGAACCTTATATTACCGCTCTGTCTATCACTTCTTTTAAGGGAACCAGGTAGTGATTAGGGGTCAAAAGTCCGATTTTATAGTTTGTGTTTTAAAAATGAAGTACAAAACTTACTCTTTAAAACAATATAAATATTGTGGGGGGGGGTATTTCTGCAGATAAGCCCCCTAAATAACCTCTTTAAATCTGGTGGTGCATGTAATTCATGCATCCTTTTTTTTTTCTTAATGCAGTTTTCCGTAAATTGGCATTTTTCATACTTAAGTGCATTTTTTTCTGAAACTACTGAATAAATTTACATCAAATTTTTACAGTGTTTTCTGCAGCCTGTGTTCTACATACTAAACCTGTGGGTTTAAGAATATCACACACATAACAAGAGAAAGAAATATATGTATATGGATTGAAAATTTTCAAGAAATGTTAAACAAAGTTCAATGTTTTTTTCTGTTTCACTAGGGGTGAAATATTTAACTAAACTTTGCTTTAGAATTTACAATATACATTACTAGAAAACTTAAAAAATTCAATGTAGGGTAGTTCACTCTATTGTCAGCCACCTCCCAGTAGTCAGCCATCTTGGCATAATTATGAAAAAAATAAGTACATCAAAGAATATGTACATATTCTGTTGGCTCACCAGTACTCTGCCATTCTTTGTCCTGCCCTCGAACCTCTAGTAACCTCTGATGTGAGAAATATAAAGCAATAGTTAGCCTCTAAACATGTTGTGGAGAGCACCATGTTGTTGTTGTGTGATATTCTTGTGCGTTGAACAACGTGCAGTGTCATTTTTATAAGGTCAGTATTTCGTTATTATAAGTCATAGCCACTTAAAATAATGATTGAGTGACTTGAAATATTCTAGAATAGTTAAATGAGCACTGAATTTGTGTTTTAAAAGTGTTAGGTTAAGTATTTCAATGGAGCTGACTATAGGAGACTTCAGTAAGATAGAGAAGCCAGTAGTCAGCCTAGGCGGCTGATTACTGGAACTATGGCTCACACTGAGTTTAAAGACCATTTTCTGTCATCTGTAAGCTTAAAGCCTGGCCTTTAATGTCAGACCATGATATTTTAGTTTAAATGCATAAAACCCAGTAGTCAGCCTAGTAAGACACATAGGCTGACTATTGGTATCTTGATTAACTTATAGTCAGCCACCATCTCAAATATTAAAATCTAAATAAAATAATGTAATAATAATAGTGTAGAACTCATGAGAAGTTCCCTACAACTTGCTTCCTAAATATATATTTTACAGATAGGCCTATAAATAAAAATGTTTTCGACTAAAAAGGTGAAACGACCGATTCACCAATATGAAGAGAGGGCGTTAGTGGAAGCTTTGCTTGAGATTCGGAAAAATAATTTAAACATTAGTATGGGACATTGCAAGAGGGACAAAATTTTGAAGAGCATCTGTTCTGGCCAGGTCCCTTATCAAATACAAAAAAGGAACGACATGTTAAAGAGAGAGTTCCATGTACTATTTCATCAGCAGCATGACATGAGTTCTTCCATAAAAAGAACTTGACCAAAATCGAGGAAACAAAATTAAAACAACAGAGAAAAGGGGAGAGGGAGAATCGAAAATCTCTTATGAAAAATAGCAAAGACAAAGAAAGGAAATCTACATTCATCTCAGATGCAAATGCTGATCCAGATGATGAATATCAGGAAGAGGACAATTATTTAAGACAACTGTGTACTGCTTGTAATGATGAACTTATTAGTGACGTTGGAGATGAAGATTTGAAAAATATTGGGTGTGATAATTGTTCAAACTGGTTTCATTTCAAATGTACTGAGCTTAATGCATTGCCATATGATATTGTAGAGAGTAAATAATTTCACTGTCAACTGGGCCTAACACACAGCATTGTGAAGGAAATAGCTATTAGTGCCCTCAAAGGATTGGTTCAGATATTGAGAAATCATTTGTATGGGAGTGATAATGGAAATTTCAAGTTATCTTAACCGATGGCTGTTCATTGGTTTAGATATCAATGCCAATAAATCCGTACTATTATTTTTCTCGTGGTATATGGCATTCCAATCATTCTAACCTATCTGATGATCTCCCCCCCCCCCTTTCTTAACTGTAAATGAGCACAAACGCTACTTAGGTGTAAATTTTTCTGACATTTTGTATATTCGATTCCCTAAGCGTTTCAAATGTATATCATTTTACCTTTTAGGTGTGTTTCCAAATTATATGTAATACGCTTTGTCAAATCTGGAAACCTTTTCTTAAGGGAAGCTAAATTTATATTACATTTTGCTGATTTTTTTTTTTTTAAGGAATATTGTTTCAATAGTGTCTACCTCAGAAATGCCTTCTGTCTTTCCTTCTAATTTTTTTTTGTAATACTGTATACATTCAGTAAAAATATCTCTAAACTCTGTCTCTCCCCTTTATTAAAACCTGATCAGAAGGTAACGATTATGAATCAATATCTCTGGCCCACTCTTACTTATCCCTTACAGTGTCCTCCACTCTACCAAATCAAAACCAAATTTCTTAATGATTTAGATAAAGTTACGAGAGGAGCATGCAAAGAGCTTATTGGTCTTCCTCATGACTGTCCAGACGGAATGCTTTACTCCCCTAAAAAATATCGTGGTCTTTCGTTAATGAAAGCATCTTGGGAAGCTTATGTGCAACACATAAATATCTGTGATACTCTTCTTCGTGTTGATGACTCCCATCTCCACAATGTTAGGGACCTTGTAAGTGAAAAAGTTTCTGCTCTGTCAAAATTGAATATCACAGCTATTGATGCTATCAACTGGTCAGGTCGTAAAATTCGTAAACACTTAAGAAATGACGCATTCCAAACTTGGACAAACCATACCTTGCGTGGTAAAGGGGTTATTGTTTATAGTGATCTCCCCAAGGCTAACTCATGGGTAAGCAATCGAAAGGGCCTATCTTCCTCAGAATGGACCAATGCTTTAAAAATGTCAAGCAATATTTCGGCGGTTCGCACAGTACCGGGCAGAACTCTAAGCACAACCCACTGCCGTCATCCAGACTGTAGCGAGCTTGAAACACTTGGACAATGCCCTAAAGGCGAGCTGCTGATCAATGCTAGACATCATCGTGTACGACATGCTTTGGCGATATCGTTAAAAACTTTAAATTGGGAGATTCATGAGGAAGTACATTGTGTATCATCAGATGGTTCTTTTAGATGGGCAGACATTATTGCTATCAACGGACGCTTAAAACGGGCTCTTGTTCTTGACCCTACTATCCGTTTCGAAAGAAACCTAAATTAGGCCACCGAAGTTGATATTGAGAAGAAGTCCATATATGTACCTTGTCTGCCGTATCTTTCTCAAAAGTACAATGTCCCTCTTAAACAATGGTCCGTCATTGGTTTGCTGTTTGGCAGTAAAGGTTCAATCACAAAATTCACATGGAATTATCTTAAGGAACTTCACATTCCTTTTGATTATGTAATGTCTATTCTTATAAATATTATCAAGGATTCTCTTCAAATATTACATCATCATCTCTATTTCAATTAATCAACTTATATTTGCCTTCAACAATTAACTTTCTTTTTTCTTTAATGTATCACATCACATTATTGTACATGTTTATTGTATTCAGGACCCTTGTGGTCACTCAAAATTCTTTGAGCTGATGTCTATAATTTAGAAATGTATTATTATATAATGTTTATTTTATCATATTCTAACAGTAAAATTGAATTTAACCTAAATTTGGTTTAGAGGCTGAGTACTGGTTTGAAACTGGCTGGACACTGGATTTATGTGGCCGAATACTGGAGAATTTGTTACTACTGGAAAATGTATTATTTTTAGTCCAAAAAGTGTAGTTACAATGTTATGTCATGTGAAATTTCAAAACTAGACTATTTGTTTGTAATGGTGATTAATAAAGGAAATAATGTTCAATGGTTTTCTTATCAGAAACTACTCTAGTATATTACAGTACTGTTAACAGGCTGACTAATGGTGCAGTCACCTTATATGAGTGCAGCATGTAGCAAGTAATATGCACTAGAAGAATGAGATACACTTAGCAAAGCGGGAAAACAGGTTATCATTTAGAACCTTTCTTTTACACTTGGATACGAAACTGATTAGTTGTCTTTTATACCATTGAATTCAGAATGACTGATTGTATAATCATGAAAATTCTTATACAAATCTGAGCAATAAAAGCCTATAAATATTGAACTAAACTTCTGTACTGAAATTTTTTAATCGCACAGGCATCACTGCCCAGTCCCTTTAAGAATTTCTCATCCGCAACTGCTTCTCTCACAGAATCAACGAAAATTCCATTTAGAAAAACTTTTTTTCCTAATTTAATTATTACCTTTTGTCCACCCTTTTTCTCGTCCTCTGACCAAGAGTTAGTGAAGCGATTAGTACTGTCTAAAGTAGATTCAATCAATTGTTCGACTCTTGCCTCCCCCCCCCCCCATTGAGTAATACTTTCGTTGGGTTTCTGTTTTACCTGACAGACTTGGATTGTATTGTACATAAATGTTCGTTGTACAGCAAAATGTGTCTCTAGTTTTTTCTTTATATCCCCCCGTTTTGTTTCACCTGTTGGATGGATATTTAAAGTTCTCCTAGCATTACCTGTAATCTTTGCTAAAATATGTTTGATTAATATATTCTCCTGATTTGGGTTTATTAATTACCTAGCTGACTCAACATTAACAATAAATTCATTTAGCGTGGATGGTTCGCCTGAAAAACCATTTTCAAACAATTTAGCAGCAGGTGTAACGGATAATTCAGCACTTATTCTTTGTTGTCTTAGAAAAGTGTTCAATTGGTCTTCTAGAATTGAATTCGTTGATCTTGATCTGCTTGTGCCATGGTCTAATGGGCTTTCACTCTAATTATTAACATTCACCAATATTTTAGGAAATTATAACAAAGGTTATAGCTATCCTACAAGCAAAACTCAGCTCGAACTCCTTGTGGTGCGCATGCTATACCCCTCTTACCCCCCTGCAGTAGACGTGAGAGCATGCTGGGAACGGGAGCATATGTCATCTGCGCAAGACAGTCATGCCCGCTGGTTTCTGCGCACTGAGTTTTCCTTGTTGGATGCCTGTAACAACGTCTCTCGAGACTAGTAATACACTCACCCAGATGAAGGATCTCTTGACTAGTTGGCCGTCGATCCTCGGACCTCGTCACCAGCAACTGGTCAGTGAGCTTCTACGCGGGTTGCTAACAGCTGGAGATACCGGAGACCTTCAGGTAACGGGCATCCCGAAGAGGAAGAGCCACGCTGGAACAGCCAGGCAACTAGGGTCGACGTTGATTTCACCTCGTGAAACAATCATGACAGTAGATGACGACTGTGGATACACTGGCCCCTTCTCATCTGTCTTCAAACTCTAAGACACCAGAATCTGCAGCAGAAAGTGTTGCTGTCAGTAAACATCATAAATATAAACATTTTACAGATAATTATATTTTTATCCTTAAAATATTGGAATTGGTATGGTGAGATTTGCCTAAAGATGTCCCCACCCGGAGATCCAATTGGGGGTCAGTTTTAACTCCGGAATATTTATCTTTAGGACTCATACTCATGTATGTTGTGGCTTTCATTTAACTGTTTTCTTAACGGGCACCAGTTTTTACAATGTGGCAGTTACATCACCCGACTTAAACCCCCATTATGCAAGGGGGACCGCACCTGTCGTTGGTCAACGGGTCCTTCGGACCTAGCCGGGAGGACTAAATAGATGTTATTTAGCTCCACCGACCTTTCCCTCATGTGCCGCTGAGGGACGCTGTTGTGCTGTGATAGGCCAGCACCTATGTAAATGGCATTTCCTCCATTTTAGATGAAACAGTTATACCGCTGTGGCTCGGTCCCCAGATCCTCATCTGTTAAAAGCAGGGCGTACCACGGGCAGGTTGAGGTTGGTAATTGGGTAGGAGAGGCTATAGGAGGTGCATCACTACCTTACATCAGTTTGGAATTAACAGAGGAAATAAGTAAATCAGACACACCAAAAGAAATACAAAAACTTCTAGCACTGGAAACGATCAATACTAGATACCCTACAGAAGAATGGCTACACATATATACCGATGGATCCACCACAGAAAACCTTACTGGAGCTGGGGTTACATGTACACATTTTTCCTTTTATCATTCTGTTGGCAGAGACACAACAAATTATGATGGTGAAATAGAGGCTATACACATTGCTCTCCGACAATTATTAAATCTTCCCTTAAATAAATATAACAAGACAGTAATTCTTTCAGATTCTAAAGCTGCAATTCAGGGAATATGTTCCAATACTACAAAGAAGTCAACAAAAATAAGAGAATGCTACAAAATGTTAACACAACTCCAAAAAGTTAATAAGATTGTCCATCTCCGATGGATTCCAGCACACTGTGGAGTCATGGGGAATGAAACCGCAGACACACTTGCAAAGAAAGACACAACAATAAAACAAAAGCCTAAATTTAATTTCTCATATTCCTCAATAAAACGCTTGATCACTACAAAATTTTCTCATTCATACCTACAAGAAATAGAATCAACTGCTAAAGACAAAAAATGGATTACACTACTTTCCTACCCAGATATAATCCCCCAGAGACCAAGAAAAACAGCAGTTGCAGCCTTCAGACTATTGACAAATCATGACTGTCTAGCAAGTCATCTCTACAGAATAGGTATCTCAGCTTCACCAATGTGTCCTGTGTAATGATCCAGCAGAAATGAATGAAGATCACTTGAAGACCTGTGAAGCATTAAGATCAGAAGAAACTACAGTTCAGAAGTATTGGAAAGCACGACTGCTAATGGCTTCATTGCCAGATGCAAGGCACTAGACAACAACAACATATTTTTATCCTTTTGCGGTTGAAACGTTTGGATCATGGTGTAGTGAAGCTCTTATCTCCACCATAGGCAGACGTTTAGTGCAGCTTTCTGGGGACCCTCAAAGCAGTCAATATCTACGTCAGCGCATTGGTATCGCCATTCAGCACGGTAATGCAAGTAGAGTAAAGTTGCCTAATTCCATGACATATTTAATAAAGTCTATATTTATGCCAAAATTGTAATAAAAATTTCAAATACCACCTAAACGACGTTATTTGGACCTTTAGCTACAGTTTTTACAACATTCAGTGTCAACAGTTTCACAAGTTTGGTATATAATATATGATTCTTCATTGTTGTACAGTGGCTCCTAAATCCGTGACAGGGATCTAAATTCCGTGATAGTGGTTTCCTAATTCCGTGGTACTAAAATAATGCTCATTAACTGCTCAGAAAACAAACAAGTATTTGGAAAAACACATTAAAGTCATGGTATATTGTTTTAATATGGATTAAGCAAGAAATTACAACATAGAAGAAGGGCCTAAGTAACCAATTTCATAGAAAATACTTGTGTAACTACAGGAATACATATTATATATTAATATATGTATTATGAACAAAATAAACTGAAAGTTAAATTCAATACAAAATTAAATTGGAATAAATTGAATTATAACACAATTATTTCTCATTATTTATATTCCTAACAACAACAGTAACTGCTAATGGCTTCATTGCCAGATGCAAGGCACTAGACAACAACAACAGTAATTAAGTTAAATATATGCCCTATTATTATATTATAATTATAATTGGTTTCTATAACTTATTTCTATTATTATTTCCAAGAACTATTTTCTTTCATAGACATTTTCACAATTTAGCGTTGACATCACTGGTCGAGTGAACCAGGAAGAAGACATATGAAAATAAATCCGAAAATGAGAAAGCTCCTGTAGCATTGTTATTGTCTCATAATGTTTAAATAATCATACACATTGATTCAACTGACTATAATCTACAATAATATATAATTTTTATAATGCTGTACTAATTCTTACCTCAAATATAAAATGTTTCTTCAGAAGCGGTCACAAGAGAAAGATAAACTTACTGGTCAATCACCTTTCACTAAACAAAAGCTTCTGCAGTCGACTGCTTCTATTCAAAAGGCGGGTAGCCAATAGAATTGAAAAGAAGTCATCTCCTGGCATCTGTTAGGTATTTAAAAAACTTAAAAGTCAGAGACCACAACTCCATGGCAGTCAATTGAAATTTTATCACGGAATTAGGCATCTTTACCCTATTCTTGCATCCTTCCCTGAGTCCTCTTATTTAGATGAAATTTTCTTTCTTTAATTAATCAATTTATATCAATACACCATATTGTATTTTATCATACTTTGATTCTGTATACAGAAAATTTATGTAATCAATTAATATGATTTACACTAGTATTAGGCAATATGTTGATTGTACATACCTGAGCATTTTGTAATCTGTTTAATAACAGCCACTGTAGAATATGATAGAATAGCTCCCCACAGCTGTTGTTTCCAACGTCCGCTCGTGATGTTTGTCTTCTTTTTATACCACCGTCGCTGCCACCAGAAAAGTGTGGTGTAAGGACTGTAAGATAGAATTGACCACACTTTGTAATGTTATAGGAATTGAGTAGGGTTCGCCCAAGACCTAAGTCTTGAGAATAAAAAGTCGTCGAATTGTGATATAACTATTACATTGGAGAATAGGTAGTAATACAGTTGAATGTGTTGTAGACTACATGACAACTAACGAGTAAAAGCCCTGAGGTTAGTGGTGGCTCGTGCCTTTCTTGGATGGGTGTTCACAAAAAAAAAAAACATATGAGTAATGAACACACTGATATATTCTCGTATAGCTGAGTCACACGTCAGAGATAAACGAGCTCTAATATGCTTGTACCAAATCTACGCATATAAACCAAAATTAAAACCATTAAACAAGAGTAGAGTAAAATTAATTCCTAGGACTCACCTTCACTGCTGTTGTAGATGGTGTTGAAGATCTGGATTTATTTGTAGAGAAACTCCATGCGCCTAATTTTGAGAGATGCAAACTTATCAGTAACTTTATTATTGAAGTCTCTAATGTTGTTAACAAGTTCTTTTTTTCACTGCCAACTTAGCCAATGTACTTAATTGGTCTTCTGTCATGGTGTTACGGAGGAATGTTTTAATCCTCTTTTAATTTAACACACTCACAATTTCACACACGTCCGTCTCCAACTTCAGATACTAGTGTTTCAACTTCCAATACGCACCAGTGCAGCTTGTATCTTCCTTACTTTGCTGAACAAAAGACAACAGAATCAACCCCCGCACATAACGGTATTTTGAAAGAGTAAAGAGAGAAAACGAGGAAAGAGGGAGTAAGGAACACGATGCCAGTCCCAAGAGAGATGGAGCATCTCTCTTTCTCTGTCATTAGCACGTTAAGGCCTGTGCGAGCCAGAGCTATTGTAACCATTGTAACATGCCAGAAAATATTCTCGCCTCAGGCTATTTCACCCTGCTAGAGAAAAATTGTGCGAGCTGCTGGCAATCTGTCCAATGGAGATTTAAAGACACATGACACAAGGACGGGACATTCTCTCGAGACGAAAAATGTAGGAACGTCATTGCACATTTGAAAGTAATCTATCTAATATATTAATCAGGGACGGCTCTACAATAAGATCTGCAGAGCTACAGAACCGTCATTTAAATGGACCTGAAAAAATTAAAAATGTAAAACGTGCTTTTATGTAATCTAGTTCATTGTTTCGTTTATTTTTCCAATTCATTCTTCTTCGATTCGAGATTTTACTGTCTGTAGGAGCCTTGAACTGCTCGAGAATTTTAGCTGTAGTGTAATTTTTGGATCTGTGATCGGCAGTTCCTGAAGCTCAACGCAGGGTAGTCGGCAGCAGAAAACTGGTTTTCTTCACCGTCCCATAAGACTGCATTAGAACTGCAACCGAAGCAGCTCTCTCCGAATATAGAAAAGAACCGTCAACACCCTCAGCTCTTTATGACCTGCGTTAGAACACAGGCTTCTGGACTACTGTATATCATTACAGTTCCAATGTGTTATAGTACTGTGGGTAGTGTGATGTGATTAGTCAGTGTGTCTAAGGAAATATTTTAAATTAAAAATGAATGAAATGAAATCTAATCGACCAACCCTTTTCGAAATTAAAAGAGAAATTGCATGTTAACTTAAGAAATTAGAACGTCCTACACAAAATTTAAATGTTGAAATTTCTGGAAAAAGTCGAGGAAATCATGTAGCGTACTAGTCATTTTAATACCAAAATTGTAATGGAAACAATTGGTTTTCTGCTGCGCTCATGAAAACCCTTTCTCCCCCACCCGTGTATTCTGTTTAGAGGAGAAAATACATGGACAAACACAGGAGTGAAGGATTTAGTTAATTTGACTTACAAAAGTAGAAAAGCATGTGGGGCACATCTCCACTACGTGACTAGTTGTACCAGGTGGGAGAGATGTAGCGCACGGATGGTTGGAGTACAATTTCGGGTGCACAGTCAACTTCGAGAAGGAGCTGTAATTATTTTTTTATACATGCGTTATCCGATTTAGATGCAATAAATAGCATGCGTTTGCTAAATACACTATTTTTCATGGAGAACTGCCAACCTTTGTAACCACGGACCGCTACTGATATTAATACAGTAATATGTATGATTATTGTTGATTTTTAAGGTGTTCACGTGCTCCTGTGCTCATATAGAGGAACTGCCGCTGCTCGTATTATATAAGAGACTGTGATGGGTAAGAGACCAAGTTTGGGGCGTTGTCAGGACGCGAGTCATGTCTAAACATGACCATACATGGTAATGAGTACAGAGGGAACGCAGCCGTACAGAGTCCAAAAATAACTCAAAGGGGTGAGAGGGTAATGCGTGGGTGAAAGGGAGATAGCTTTCTATGCAGTCACCAACTTCCTTAAGAGTAACTTATACATTTGCAATGATGCAATTACACAGAATACAGTAACATATAATTTACATACAGTAGAACCCCGATTATCCGTCTCCCTATTAACCGATTTGTGGATTATTCGTCTGTCAGAATATATGAAGTATTACTGTACGTTATATTAGTACATTTTTTTTTTTTCTAGAGTGTTATTACAAATCTTTACACTTACACAGTATGGTCTACTGTTCAAGTTGCCGTACTGTACAACTTAAAGACAAAATGTACAGTACGTATTTCATAAGTGTCAAAAAAAAAGCGTGTTCGTACTAAGTGTCGAAGAAAGTGCAAATACCGGTACTTTAGTGGTTTTGGGAAAGAGAAAACTGGCTCATCTTGCATCAGAATACGAAACCGATGTTACAACTGTGCTCGATTTAATAAGAATCAAGGATAAAATGTGTAGAAAGTATGTAAATCTATGACATGAGACCTCTACTATTCCAATCTTTCCGCTGAAAGCCATTACAAGGAGTTTCCTTGGCTCTTCAAGACACGTCGTTGACAACCGAACTTAAATTAGTGAACTTCTGATTCACTATCTGGCATGTTAAAGACAAGACCACAGAGGAAATTCCTAAAGTTCAATTATTATTAATTTAATTTACGAAAATCTTTCATGGTATGGATTATTCCATGTTTTTGATTAACCGTTCATTCTATCCCTTTGATTATCATGGATAATAGAGGTTCTACTGTACATGGTTCATAATTATTAATTCACACTACAGTCTACAAGGCCACAGGTGTTGTACTATTGTAATGTACTTCGTAGTACAGTAGTGAGTGTGATTCAATGTTGTTATGTGTTTCGGGAAAATATAAACACAAATGTGAGAAATAATGATGATGTAGGCCTAGTTAATCCATTGTTAGTGTCCTTTTTCGAGAAGAAATGATATTGAAAGAATGGAAGTTTTAAATAAAGATATAGCCTACCGAGATGGCTATGCCATCGCTGACAATTTTTCTGACAGATGATCCTAAAACGTGAGTTTCTATTGCATCCTGATACGGGCAACCTAAATGGTTAAGTAGTAATGTGGTGCAAAACAATCTTAAATAAAAATAAACCTTGTTTGTTGCTGTCAGAGGAAAAAAATAAAAAGGAAAGAAAGAAAGGAAGAACAATGTGTCTGCTGAGAGCTTCAGCAATCTGAAAAATGTTTCCAGGGGAATTTCAACATATACTTTTTCAGTTGAGCATAATATGGGTTGCTTCATAACACACAATCACTGAAACAAACTCATAGCATAACAACTTATTTGGTGAGTGACAGTATTATTTTTAATTAATAGTAATAATAATAATAATAATAATAATAATAATAATAATAATAATAACAGGCATAATAATACAGTAATAATTATATTAATTAGTAGCTTATGCAGCAAATGCTGCAAACTAAGTTCACTACAAGTTCAAATAAAATTTTTTCAGATTAATTTTCATTGAAGAATAAGCCTACCAGTCATTTTAAAGTTATTTGCTTCCATAACAATGAAACATACTCTCTCTGAATGGTTTTTTTTATGCCAAATACTTTTTTTTGAACCTATCCACCTTCAGTTTTTGAGTTTAAAAGCGAAAACGCAACTAACATTGTTAGAACAATCAGTGGATTTTTCATGTGGGAGTAAAGCAGTAATTGCTATTTCAGGTCATTGTTTTGGAACAGTAGACTTAGCATCTTGGTATAGCTGCTGCATTTTTCGTGAACTACCTTGAAATGTAGAGGATAGAATCATTTTATCCTAGGTCTTGTTGAAATGATCGGGAGACTACAAAATCTTGTAGACCTCTTATTTTATCAGCAAGTAATACCTTTTGGTCTTTCCTTAGGAACTGTAATTTTTGCGTTCTCTCCAGACATTACTGGAGAGAATCACGCATATAATTAATATCAACATCACACCGCTATTAAATCTATGAAAAAGATTCACACCACTTGATTAATAACTATAAAAATATTTCATTTTTAATAATAATTTTAACTTATATACTGTATATATTATACAGCCGTCACTCAGTAAATTATAGAAATGAAGATCTAATTTAAGATATTCTCTACGTCTACTTATATAACTCCAAAAGATTTGAGCTTCTTATCATCAATAGGCTATATCATTAATATGTATATTAGTGACAAATACTCACATCATGGCGTTAACTATAATAATATTTCACTTTTAATGGTGATAATGTCATCAAACCACCTCAATTTTTGTAGTTAACATCCAATACACAGCTGTACTCAGAAAATTACACACCACAGAATCAGACTTATAAATTATTTTTAGTAAGTCTTGACAATTTTTAATAACGAGTTATAGAGACATTATAAAATTACACAAATGAAGATCGACACATTATTGTCATTATGATGTCACAGAATTTGCTCTGATTCGCTCTAAATATGTTGACAATCCTGTAGGTCATGGCCTTCGTGTAATATTGCTTATTGTAGTGTGTGTGTGTGTGTTTTATTTTTATTCTCAAAACTGACGACAGATGGATTTTGTGAAATAGGAAAATTATGTAGGAAAATTGACATTTCACTGAAAACTACTATTTTTCTGCAAATCTTTGGGTTCCTAACTTCAAAATGAGGAGTCATTCATTAAAATCCGTTCAGCCATTTTCCTGTAATTTCCATTACCAGTTCAAATTATACTACTAAGATTTATTACAAATAATCCATCCTCAACTGAGTTTGACCACTGGGATCCGGAATTAACAAACAGAAAAGATAAAGGGAAATGAAACGAGCAAAATAATGATTCGACTTGTACATTAAAACAAAAATTTACGTGTTAACATATAGATGATAGTGTAGAATTTGAAGAGAGGCCTTCAGAATTTCCATTACAATCTTCTGAACCTCATAAAAGGGAATTTGAAAGGATTTAAGGATATTAGATGTAAATTTTGGTCAACAACCCCTCGCTCCAAATAGTAAGCCTGTAACATCCCAGTTGTAAAGCGAAATACCATATTTTTCACTGAAGTATGGAAGACAAGGTACATATTTAGCTCGCTTGTCATCATTTATCTGCAGTGCTTGATTTGTGTCTCGTTCAAAGCAAATCGTAGGGTCTAAGACCATCGCTTTCTGGGTTCTTCTATTGATGGCAATTATATCGACTCTTCTATGAGAATCATCTTCAGACACACAATGAATCTCCTCATGTACTTCCCATCCTCTGTTTCTTAGCAGGTTGGCAATTGCTGTACAGGAACGATGGTGTCTGTTGTTACGCAGTAGCTCTCCCTTCTCACAGACCCCAGTATGTGGCCAAGTGTTTCAGTCTCGCTGCAGCTGGGATGGCGACAATGGGTAGTACTGAAGGTTCTGCCAGGGACAGATCTCACTGCGGTGACGTTGCAAGACATCTTGATGGCATTGATGTATTCCGAGGACGAAAGACACTTTTTAGAGGAGATCCAGGAGTTGGCTTTTGGGCTAATATCATGAATAAACGTTTTCTATCGGAGGCACTTAGACTAGTTGCATTTGGCCTCACCGAGGATTTCGGTCTCCGGCCGCTAATAATGACATCTATCGACAAATTTAATAACAAACAACGGCGATCACACATGTAAATGTTAGATTGGCAATGTATGCTGATGACACTCTCATCTTCAGCCGAAAAATAAACATATTATCTGCATATAGAGCTGTACAGAAACATCTTCAGTTAATAGATAAGTGGGCAAAAACCTGGAAGATTAAAATAAACAACAAGAAATCAAATGCTATTATCTTTACTAAATGTCGACCAGTGCCACCACCACAGCTAATGCTCCATAAATTTAGAATAACATATGTACAGAAAACTAAATATTTTGGTATTCTACTTCACCGACGTCTAAATTGGAAAGATCATATATTAAGAAATAAGTATACAGCACTGAATCGCCTGAAACAACTTAAACCACTTCTATTAAGTGTAAATTTATCCTTGAAATGTAAAATGACATTATACAAAGTGTACATATGCAGCCAAATGACATATGCAGCTCCTGCATGGGGGTTTGCTCCCCGAACTATTATGCATCACTTCCAGGTTGTTCAAAATAAGACATTACGAATTATCGGTGGATATGATTTTTACACAACTCAAGTTCAAATGCATGATGACCTTGAAATATCAACTATACCTGAATATATCAAAATAGTTTCAAAAACATTTTACCATACTGCTAAGGAAAATGAAAACAAATATATTTCAAATCTTGGAAATTATAATTCAGCAATGTACCACAAACACAGGACTCCAAAACATATTTTAATGTAAAATAGTACAGCAGTAACTTATATTTGAGTTGCTGTTCATGATGAATGACTATATATTCTTGAAAAAAGAAGAATTGTCAAGGCTTATATGAAGCCGGAACAATAACAATACTACAAATGAAGAAGGTCGTCGTAAATGTTAGTGTCCAAACTGTTTATTAAAATTAAAAAATGATTAGTAATAATTTATTTTCTTATTAAGATCGGCAAAAAAATAGTATGCAATACATGTGTTAAGTGCATAACAGAATCTCGTCTCGTCTTCTCTTACCTCAATTCTGTTATAATGCACTTATCACGCTTGTATCACATGATATCCATTCCTTAGAAATATATATATTGTGGTTAAATAAAATTTGAAGGTATCTGGTTTCGCCAGCAGCAAGTTGTGAAGACACAAAGTACAAAATAATGTTAGAAATATGGCCAGATTTTTGTTACTCGGTCTCATCTTCAACCTCTTCACCCCTACCAAACATGTGACACTTAACAGTTTGCAACTCCGCTGTTTTTTTTTTTAGTTGGTTATTTAACGACGTTGTATCAACTACAACTTACACTGGTTTATGTCGATTTGATTTTTTTCTGTATGAATTATTGTAATGGGAGAAATACTTATGTCTCTTTCTCCAAGCAAGCTGATGTTCCGTAAGTTGTCAATAAATTAACAAACAAGGTTTGTGGAAACTGACTTATGTCACTTTTCCCAGGCACTGCAGATATATAGATACTCCCTCTGTCCCATAATAATTGTCCGGTTCGCCAAAATGGTATTACAGTAATTACAGACGACGGGGCAAACGAGAAGTCCACGCATGAGGAGAAGCGCAGTAGATCAGTGCACAAGGTTATGCAGAGCAATAACGTGATTTTATTGAGACAAGCAACACACACCACCCAGAAGATTACCGAAAGTGGGTATTGGTTTTTAAGTCACCGGTATGGCACTATATACAAACCAGTGTAGCAAAGCAAGCTGGAAATCGTTAGTAGAGCATACTCCTGCAGTGAGTACGTGCATTTGAACAGACTTGGACATCCTGGGAACACAACTGGCGGTAATGAGTGACAGGGGTAGCAAGAACCTTACAGACAGTAAACGGCAGGCGGTATAGGAGTCTTTGTTGAAAAACACTACGGCTGACGTAGTGAAGAAAGGTGCCATAACAGGTGTGGCCGAGAAATTTCATATCAGTAAAAGAACAGCACGCTGCATTTGGCAATGGGGGCGGCAATCTTTGGAAAGTGGATCCATGCTCATCACCAAATTAATCCCAGCAATAAATGCAAAATGGCCTCCTGATCCGCGCACAGGGAGAATTCAGGTGTCAGTTCAGCAGGACAATGCGCGTCCGCATATCGCTCCCAATGCCCCACCTGGATGGACGCTGCAGCAGCCAGTGTAATCACTTTGGAACTCATGTGCCAACCGCCAAACAGTCCGGATATGAATGTTTTAGATCTGGGTTATTCCAGGAATTCAGTCTCTCCAGCATCAGTCAGCTCCAGAAACTATTGATGAGTTGATCGCCGCCATTGGAACAGCTTTCTCTCAGCTGACACGCGACAAGCTCAAGAATGTCTTCCTCACTTTGCAGTCCCTTCTCATTGAAATAATGAAAGTCAATGACGACAACAACAACAAGATTCCCCATAAGCAAAAGGCGCACCTGGACCACATCAATATCCTGCCATCTCGCTTGGAGTGTCCTCGGAACATTTACGACGAGGCTACAGTAGCACTGCAGCAGTAGATCTGTGGTTCTAGGCAAACTGTTGGAATGACAACCTTCCCGGTCTAACAGGCAGTTTTTTCGTCTTTACTCGTAGGAGAATGTCTTTCTTTCTTTCTTCCTTTCACTTCTTGGTCAATTTGTACTATTCCTGCAGTTAATAAAGTTGCACTCCTAGGAGTATTTATTTTCGGCTCAATGACTAGGAAATTTGTACTGATCCTGGAGTCATAAAGTTGTGAAAGTGGTATTTATGTTCTTTTTTTGGCTCTATGATTGGCCAATTTATACAGATCCCGGATTAATAATTTTTCCTTTTGCTAATTGAGTGACAATTTTGTACTGATTCTGCAGTAATACAGTTGTATTACTCATTCATGTGTTTCATATTGCTCCTATGTAAACGCCAGTGTAAAATTATGGACATCGGACAATTATTATGGGACAAGAAATAAAAGTGTACCGGACAATTATTATGGGACAGAGGGAGTACTATTTTAATGTTCGTTTTATCATATTTTAACCAATGACATTTACATGCACCATTGTTTTCCACTATGTTCTCCTTTTCACTTTATATCGCACATGATATAGAAAAGGACACAACTTAAAAAAAAAAATGGCGATTTTGAGTTAACACTGTAGAAAGATGCAGAAGATTATGACCACAACCGGAAAAAAACGACACATTTCTACTTCCAATATTAACAGACAGAGAACATTTGTGTCACTTTTCTTTTGGGCAGGATTTGCACACCCTGAGTATGAAAAAGTGACATTTCTGAGTTTGATAGAAAATGATGGTAATTTTTGTGCCGAATAAACGACACTTTTTAAATTGTAAGATTCTTTTCTGTGGAAGTGAGTAACTTTTTACATTCTTAATAGTCATAAGTAAAAAAAAGTGTCGGTTTTAATTGTTCAGAGTAAACATAATTTCCTTCTGTTCTTACAAGGGAAGGGTTTCAGCTCGAACAGGAATTTCGTATCCAAAATTTGTATACAGACCCATCTTTACATCTCTGTAAAGCTCTCAAAAGCATTCGTTTGTGTAATGTCTAGTTTGTCTGTTAGAGCACTGTACAAGTTGAGGGGTGGGAAGAGCACTGCACAAATTAAGGGGATGGGACACCTTACCCGTAAGCCTAGCCTAGCCTAGAAACTAGTGCGAGTGGTAAAATGTCTAAAGCCCATTTAAGAAAATTTTTCTCCAACGTTCTGTCTGAAAATATTGCAGCTAATCAAAAGTGTACATTGTTGTGTGAGTCATTGAATGCGCACAAGGACGCAACCTTAATAGACTAAATGAATCATTTCAAGGCTAGGAAATGGAATGTATGATCATTCCACCTAAGAAAACTAAATATATCCAGCCTCTGAATATCTATTTCCTTAGACAATACAAAATATATGCTCGGAGGATAACAGATTGCATAAGGTCTCTTGCTGAGAATCCAGAACTTAACTTGGGAAATCGAGTGTTTATAATGAAAATGCACTCTGTTATTCATAACCAGTTGTCTGCTCCAGTATACCGCCCTATGCTTCAGTATTCCTAACAGTCAGCTGGTTACGTGAATCCTGAACAAGTCTCGGACTTCAAAAATGTAATTCAGGTGGCATTTGATTTTTCAGCACTGGAGTGTGGTTCAGAAGATTGTTCAGGTGTTGCTTCTGCGTGTTGTGCTTATTGCTCTGCTCCATGCTGTTTCATGCATTTTATAGAGAATCCTCACGTACATTTTTAAAGAAGTGTATTGACCAATACTAATCAAACGGAGAGTTACACAAATGAATGCTTTTACGGTATTCATCACCATTGTGAAGTAAGTCTCTGTACAAATTTTTAACCAAAAATTCCGGTTCGAGTCGAAACCCTTCCCTTGTTAGTACTATTTTTAGTTATGTCACTCTTCTTTAAATAAATTCGCCACAGATGTGCATTTTTGATAGTCACGTTTTGTGTTCTGACACTATTCCGTAATGAAGTTATAGCATAAGTAAATTTTCAGGACTGTATTTTAAGTTGGGACAATTTTGTGAACAGTGATGAAGAATTAATTTTCTGTTATCACTTTCCTTGAATGAGGTCACGTTATGCGTAAAGTTGATAGCAAGTTGTTCTAAATTTATTTATGAATATGGATATTATTTCAGAGTTAACAATGAGGCCTATAGAAATACTTATGGTACAAGCAGCTCTGTCTGGAATTATCTTAAGAACGGGAATAGGAACAAACTGTATAGAGGAACTGGAAATTAAGAAAAGCAAAGCAACAAATGATAACTTCTGTGAGGATAGGAAAGTAGAAGAGGAAGTAAAAGGAGACAAGACTGAAAGAAATTTATTTACTGAAGGAAGACAATTAGAAATCTGAGAATATCATACGTGCTAATCTTGATAATGAGAGCAGTCTAGATAGAAGGGATAACCGTAGAGGTGTAGTGATGCAAAGAAAAGGAAAAGTGATGATAAAGCGTGGAAAACAGTCGCAATGCAAACCGAAGCTAACTTCGGAATTACATTAACTTGTGTTAAGCAGGGTTGTAGTCCCAAACTGTACAGTGCCGGAGTTCTTTATGTTTTTTAACCTTCGGGAAAGGGGGAAGGTTTAGATGCAAGCAAAATAAGACAAAGACAGAAATGCCATAAAGTAAGACTGTAAGGAGAATGCAAGGCAACACCAATCAATACCTACATACTCCATTTAGCTTCTGAAGCTGAAGTAAACCAAAATGGTCACTGTAAGGGTGGTCGTTCTGCGCAATGTAATAAGCTGATCTAAATTTCGCTTTTGTTGCTTCACAGTGGGCTGCACTCGTTTATTCGCCAACATTTTCAATTGATTGCTTTTCAGACATATCAATAATTTTTTGCACTTTATTATGAGCATTGGATTTCTTGTGTTCAATGATATTTTTTCGTAGTGGCTTTAAGCTGAACTGATCTGATCTGTTCGATCAGTAGTAATTTACTGAATATGAGCGCCATTCATTAGATACTGAAATACACTCTTCTTTTAATGCACCTAATGTAGTTCCTTCATGACACACTTTACAGCCTAGCTTACATTGCTTACAATCAATCCACGGATAAGCTTCTTTTTTTCTTGATCACATATTTTCTTCATTCCATACATTCGGCCATTCACTTCGCAGGCCGACTTTTTGGCTTTCACTATTTTGAACATTATGACGTTGAATATTCTTTGCAGTCTCTAAACACACACCTCCATCTCAAACAGCAGAAATAACTAAAATGATCTCTCAATTAATATCACTCAATGAAAGAATTGTTTTCCAATGGATACCATCCCATTATGGAATCCTGGGAAACGAGAATGCGGATGCTTTAGCAAAGAAGGGCAGCACTGCTACTTACAGACCTGTTACTAAATCTACGTATTACTCTGTGAAGAGATTTATTAAATCTACATACTTAGATTTCAACAAACAAAATTTGATAACTCAATCCCAAGGGAAAAAATGGAACTCTCTGCATCAAAATCCACAGTTAATTCCCGATTTACCACGAAAATCGTCTGTAGCTGCATTTAGATTGGCAACAGGCCATGATTGTTTGGCCAAACACCTGCATAGAATTGGAATATATCAGTCCCCTAACTGCCCATTGTGCAACTCAAACCAAGAAATGGATTCGGAACACCTCAAAATTTGTGCTTCAGTGGCTAGTCATGATAATATCTTTGAAAAATATTGGAGTGCAAGAGGTCAAATGACTTTATTGTCAAACGCCTGTCATTAGAAAACAACAACAACAACATATTCTTCGCAGTCATACTGTAACTGTATCTTCTATAACAGTATCTCTGGTTGAATTACTAGGTTCATCAAATAGAAGCGATGGACTTGATATATCAAGAATATCAGTAGAGGAAGCTTTTGAAACTCCACTAGTAACAGCAAAGGCACGAGAAAAGAAAGAAGTTAATGTTTTTTGTCTATGTTTATTTTGTTCCATATTTACTGAAGGGCAATAGATAAAAATAGAAGTTTCAAGCAGTCTTTTAGTCACGTTATAGGCAGTAAATTAACTGTTTAAAATTCACTTCGTAAAATAACTGGGAAACAAACACAACACATTTCGGTAAGTAACACCAGAGACAATCTCTTGTATCGTACAAAGACGCGAAAACTAACGAAATACGATACGAAACGAAAGTGAATTAGGAATGTGATCATTTCGCGCAGGCGCACTAAAGTTTAGTTTGGTGGTTGTCCTGTCACTGATTCTTCCCCAATTTCTCACCACACACCCTGTCTACGCTCCTAATGGTCTCGCGACCCTCTAGGCCTACTTCCGAACTTGTTCCGATTTTCTAAAGGAAGCACAGAAAATATAATCACTAAATATTCTGAGATTAACTAAGATATTGTTAGCTAGGAAAGTATTGTGATGTCAAGACAGATTTTAAAATTCCAAATCAGTGCCGGAGCTCCGCTCCACCTTCGAACACAGTGCCAGAGCATTACTCCAGTGGCGGCTCGTGGGTATTGAATTAAGGGGGGCTGTATACAAAAATAAAACCAAGCAACTTACTTTATTTAAAGATTAGTTCCATGCGCCTTATCTTGTAAATTGTGTTTAAATTAGACAGGGTCATGTTAGTAGATTTACTGGCATTTAAAATAATCCTGCAGGGCAAAATTCCGGCATACCGGCGACGCTGATATAACCCCTGCAGTTGCGAGTGTCATTAAATAAACCATAATTTAATTTTTTATATGCAGATTTGAACCTTAGATATATCTAACTGGCGATGTTGTAGTTGGTTGTATAATATATATATATATATATATATATATATATATGATACATCAATAAATGAAAAAAATAACTGAGGCAGAAATTGAATTCAGGATATTCAAGAGTACGCACCAGGGCACTTGCCTCATTTATTGTGATGTTAGATGTTTCATATTCCATTATGGTTTGAAAACATTCTAGCAATGGCTCCTTCTTCTCATGAACAACATTTACTGTTCTTATTTTAAATCCATCTTGTTGCCCCAGCTGATGGAATTGTCTTTGAAACACATTAATCTAATACAGACTGTGTGGAGATCGAGAGAATAAAGCAGGGATAGTGGATAAATTAGCAAAAAATATGCGAGTCTTTGTATTTTGTTTAGCGGTTCTTTCCATTATGAGATTCAACTGATGGGCACTTAATTTCACATTTCTCCTGAATTGTTAAGGTACTGAACTGAATAGACTGTAAATATTGTACAGAATTAAACATTGTTGCACTTGTTATACTCACAACATTAAAGAAAATGTATTTAAAACTGCGCGCTACTGACAAACTGCTGCAAATTTTGCAGCGCCTGGAAGCTCTGGATTCACGGCGAGGGGCAGCAGGGAGGAGGGGTAAAACTAACGCGCAAAGCATCCGAGACGAGACTGGCAGCTCCAGGGGAGGAAGTGGCTTCATCCTATAGTCCTTGTCTCTGATTTCGCTCTGGCAGCACCAGGGGAGGAAGTGACTTCACTAACGATTCCGTACATGTCATTGAGAGCGAATTAAAAAAAAAACAAATCGACGCGCTAAATAGAGATAGTATAATAAATGTTTTTCACTACATAAAACGAGACAAGATCCACAAATGTCTGCGGGTGCTGCAGCTCCGCAGCCCCTCTTCAAAAGCCGCCCCTGCATTGCTCCATTCTGCTCCACCTCCACTACATCCCTGGTGTTAAGGTCAAAAAAGTAGAACGTTACGAATTTTTGGTTAAGAGTTCGTTTGATGGAGATACAGATTATTCAAATGCTGATTCTGATTTCGACTGTTCTTTGCAAACTACTTCATATTCTGTATCATCTGATTCATCAAGTCAGTCAAATTATGTTCACACTACACCTAGAGGAGATGAACAGGATTCTGAATGTAACAATGGAAGGGGTCAGTAGTGAAAAATGAAAAACGTGGAGTGTCGTTTCAAATCATATTAAATACATCCTCGGTCGAAATTTAGTTTGAAGCGATTTCGCATAGCTGAGACGGTATTCTTTAAGACCCTAGTCTCATATTGGAGCAATTCGTATTCTTTCCAGCCTTTTTTCTATGATGAAAATTATGTGTTGGATCAAATCGTATTATGTACAATTCCCATGATGTGTCGGATCAAATCGTATTATGTACAACTTCCATTAGTTAAAATCTTAAATGGACAGCGTTGGCCAGCATGCTGTACCTTCCCACCATTATTGAGTTTCCCGCTGTTTTACAACATTGTGATTATCAAGGTATGTACAATAGCAAAATCTATTAAGAGCAGTAAGGGAATCAGAGGGAGAGAAGAGGTGGTGCCCGAAAGAGAGCACTATATGTAGCTAAGAAGAGGGAAGTAGTGTAATTTATCTCTAAATTAAGAGCAAATGGTCCACACCTGTGGAGTAACGGTGAGCACATCTGACTGTGAAACCAGGTGGCCCGGGCTTGATTCCCATTCGGGGCAAGTTACCTAGTTCAGGTTTTTTCCGGGGTTTTCCCTCAACCCTATATGAGCAAATGCTGGATAACTATTGGTGCTGGACCCCGGACTCATTTCACCAGCATTATCACCTTTACTTCATTCAGACGCTAAATAACCTCAGATGTTGACAGAGCGAAGTAAAATAACCTACTATAAGAAAGAGCAAGGGAATCACATTACAATAGAAGTAAAAGTCAGAGACTTCATTTGGCTTCCGACTTAAATACAGTGTGAGCATAAATGATTGCCCTAGTTACGAAAATTATTTGTGGACTAACGATTTAACATAGAAAATATATTATACAAGTAGATAGAGAAACTCTCCAAGTTTTTTTTAACATACCTTATAGGTGCTCGATGTGGTGCTCCCCTTGCAACCCTGCAGCCTCAAGCCGGTAGTCCAATTCACGATGAAGTGTATCCATGTCGATTGCAGCGATGGCGTTCATGATGTGGCGCGTAGTTCTGGCAGATTTTCCGAGTCCACACCTGTGGAGTAACGGTCAGCACGTCTGGCTGCGAAACCAGGTGGCCCGGGTTCGAATCCCGGTCGGGGCAAGTTACCTGGTTGAGGTTTTTTCCGGGGTTTTCCCTCAACCCAATACGAGCAAATGCTGGGTAACTTTCGGTGCTGGACCCCGGACTCATTTCACCGGCATTATCACCTTCATATCATTCAGACGCTAAATAACCTAGATGTTGATACAGCGTCGTAAAATAACCCAATAAAATAAAAAAAAAAAGATTTTCCGATAATGGAAGTGCAAAAACAGAGTCTTTAACATACCCCCACAGGCAGAAGTCATACAGTGTTAAGTCAGGGGAACGTGGAGGCCAGGACAAGATCTGCATGTCGACTCTCCCTGCGCGACCAATCCATCTGTTTGGCAATCGGTCGTTTAGAAATGTCGGACTTTGTTATGGAAATGAGGTGGAGCGCCATCTTGTTGATACATGAAATGAGCACTATCACTCTCCAGCTGTGGCATCAGCCACTGTTCTAACATATCCAGGTAAGAATGTCCTGACACGGTGGGTTCGAGAAAAAAGAAGGGGCTGTACACCTTGGAGTTGAAAAGTGCACAGAAGACATTAAGTTTCGGGGAATTACGAATGTGCTCCACGTAAGCCCGACCAGGAGATTTTCTTTTACAAAGGCATCTGTGGTCACTAATTGATTGTACCATCGCCTAATGGTCTTGGTGTCTCGTGGATCATTATCGTATTTCGCTCAAAAATGACACTGCACAGTTATGACGGAGTTTGTGGAATGAAATTCCAACGCTACAAATGCACGCTCAACACCAGTCGCCATTTCTGTAAACTCTGTAAACTCAGGTCCTCTACCGGTAAGAAGTGGAATTACGCCGCGCGGATAATTTCAAATAAAACTTTGAGAGTTACCTTATTTGGTAATATTAGTACCATTGTTGTATCATTCACGGTTTGTCTATAAAAAAATCCCCAAACTAGGGCAATCATTTATGTTCACCGTGTAATTACGAAGCTCTTCAAAATGTACAATTAAAGTGTTAATACCCGACTTAAGAGTAAAACGATTTTTTTTTCCCCCAAATATTTCTCGGACAATTCAATAGGCTATAGGATTTTGTACACCGGCCAATGATGAATGCAGTTATTGCGCACACATACTGTTCCCAATAAGAAACTGCGATGATACACTGAAAAAGACTAGGCTCTTAGTCGATTTAGGCGCACATAAGCTTCGTGCTAATACGTTCCATAAAATTATGAGAACAGAACCTAATGAGACACAGTCATTTTGTTTCGACTTACAGCAACTGTAACCGCTCTCGAAACTCAGCATAGATGAAGTATATTATTCAAGACAATTAGCTTTCTATACTCTCTTAAACTGATAAAGCTTTACAGAAGCCAAATTTCTTTACGTGAAATGAAGCACAGGCTGGGTGGGCGCTATTGAAGTGGCATCTTGTGTCACTACATTTATCAGTGAATTTAATTTCGACAGTTCACCAAATGTATTAGGCTGTTGCCGATGAATGTGGTGGACAAAATAGCATGCATGTTGTACATGCTCTTGGTCTTTGGCCCCAAAGAAAAGCACGTCCTCAGGTTTCTGAAAATCTGTTAGTTTTTCTGGTAAGAGGCCATTCTTTTCTACCAGCTGACAGAGCCTTTGGGCTACTAGAAAAGGTTTTGAGTAAGAATGAAATTCTTACTCCTGAGGAGTATAAGGCGATATATGAAACAGTGGGGACAGTAAAATATTTAGGCACAGATTGGCATGTCAGGGATTTCAAGCTCTTGGCTAATGAATTTCATAACCTCAGTGGCATAAAAGAAATGAAAAGAATAATGCTAAAGAAATGCGAGAAGAATGGGAAAGTGAATGTCACTTTCAAAATGGAACCTACATACCGATGTGACGATCCATCTAAATCATGTGCTAGTCTGATGAAACGTGGTATGTTCTTGGATCATGTCAAAGTACCTCCGAAAGTCACCACCTTGAGATCAATCAGTAATGCCAAAAAATCTGATTTGCGAAACCTACTCAATAGTACCATTCGGAGAAAATTGGAAAGAGGTTGATTCAGTGAAATTGTATGATTTTGTTATTAATACAAATCAGATTAATGAAAGTTAAAACAATGAGAATGAAGAATCTGATTGTTTGCATGAAGAATCACGTATAGGTAGAATTTAAAATGTTAATGAAATTGTGTGTGCAATCTAAAGCAATGATTAATACATTTTCCAGTGTTCGTGCCACATTTCATAAATTTGTTACAAAGCTTACTTACTTAAATATTGTAATACTGTATTTTAATACAAATCTTTACAACATATTTTTTTTATAATTTTATTTTAAAGCTTACAAAAATATGTAATATTATAATACAAGTGTTCACACATTTCGTAATTTTGTTATTAAAGCTTACTTAGATATTGCAGTAATTAATACAAGTGTTCACACCATATTTCATAATTTTGTTATAGAGCTTAATAAAATACTGATATATAAGGATTAAAGAATAAAGTATACAGGGTGGGAAAAAAGTCCCATTACTCCATATTATTTTGTGTCATGAGAATAATGGGGAACTCTTTAGATACTTTGGTATACACAGTTAATGTACAGTGGTTATTTTGTTTGTATGTTTGAATTATGACCAGAATTACATCAATAGTGTGCATATTTGAGATATTTAAGATATTTAAGGGGGTAACGGAACTTTGTGCTCACCCTGTAGATGCCATAATTATTTAAAATTTATATCCAATGTGAGTTAGAGATCGACCCTGGTGGCCGCACGATCCAAAGTATGTCTCTTTAGGCAGCTCCGTTCAAAGGGTTGCAGGTAAGAAACTCGCCATTCCTTATCATTATTTTCCAGCAGAAAGCTATAAAAACTATTGATGTATCGTCCTACGTAGTATGCTGCTGTAATAACCACAGAAAAAACTGACAAATGACAGGGCACAATTCAGCGTGGTTTATAGATGCAAATCGTATTATGTGACAGAATCGCTTCAAAATGTATTAAATACACTGCGTCGGTGCAAAATGTATTAAGTGCAAACTTCAATTGACAATATCATGCATTAGATTAAACAATCAGTGTCAGTGTTTATTACATTTGGTGTCATTTCACAATGCCTAAAAAGTGACATTAAGATATTTAAAATTTTTCCATTATCTTAGCCGTAAAACGTTTTTTACGTTTCCTGTAAAATTTGTTTTTCTGCATTTAATACGATTTGAAACGACACTCCACAAATAATGACCTGCAAAATGAAGTAAATGATAAAAAAAGCATCCAGTCTGTAAAATCGTGGAAAACATACCTTCATCGTTTTCAAGCCAAGAGAATTTTCCAAAACGAAATATGCGTATGGTAAATCTTGTGGGGAGAAAAATGTAGACTGCAATGTTCTAAAAAAAATTCGATGACCAGAGTAAAGTTATATTTGAAAAATACTGTGGACTTCAATCAATCCAATAGTGTGTTCGTTTGTCAAAAATCTTACAAACAAGAGTGGGCCAAATAGTAAATAAGAAAGTAATAGTAAACAAACAGAAATGTCATCTGAGCAACAAAAATGTTCATGCAGATTGAATCACATAAGTCATAATGTCAGATTTATTAATCTGACATTATGACTCTCATAGACTCTAATCATATCCCCCAAGGCATAAAAAGACTTTTACATTTCAGTGTTAAATTATAAAAATGATAAAATTGAGTAACAAATGTTTAAAAAAGTGATTTCTTTTATCATTTCTCAATTATTTTTTGCCCAAATTTGATAACTTATGTCTAAGTACTTCCATTCGAGTAAAATGAAATAATTAATAAATTTGTTTCTTATTCCTGTAACCAACATAAATAACAATGACAATAGCAAAATTAATAATAAAGATTATTATATCAATAATTTTTATAATTATTTGGCACTGTTATTACCATTATTACTATAATAATGACCAGCCATTCCAAGATAAATGAGCCTAAGTGGTAAAAATTAAATTTATGATAATAAAATTTATTTTGACAAAGAGAGCTTCTGAATATTGTAAATTGCCAGATTCCAAAAAAAAAAAAATTTTTATTTGTATTTTTACTCTCATTTCTTAAGGTCTCAAAACAATCTTGTTCTTGAAGGCAAATTTGTATCCCTATGTTCTCACTACTGATATAGCCAAATCAGTTTCCTTAAGGTGGTATGCTTGCTACTTCATATTGATAGAACCTATTTCAATTCAGTTCAATTCAATTCAATTCAATTTATTTATTTGGCCATTAGACATACAGTTTTAGGCTTCGTCAGAATACATAAAAAAAACACTAATAATAGAAACAGTAAAATTTAAGTAATACAATGAAAACATGAAATTATTTGAAACTTTTAAATTGAAAAAAACTAACTAAATTGCAATTAAACTTATTTATTAAAATACAATTTCATACACATTTGTGTTGAAAAACTCAGCAACAGAAAAATGATTGTAACTAATCTAAATAACTTTATTTATTAAAAAACAATTTCGTGTGAATTTATGTTAAGAAACTCATCTACAGAGTAGAAAGGATTAATTAAAAGCCAATTATAAAATCTAGCTTTGAAACTATTGGTTGGTAACTTATAATATTGACTGGGAAGCTTATTATATAATTTCATCCCCATGACAGAAAAATTTGTACTAGTTTTATGTAATCTACAGTATGGAATATTAATTTGTTCGCTATTTCTAATTTCATGATCATGTATATTGGCTATTAATGAGTAATTGTCTATATTTTGTCGAGTGTAAAGGACTAGGTCGTATATATATAAATTTATGACAGTTAATATCTGTGATTGTTTGAAAAGAGGTCGACAATGTTCAAGATAGTTTGATTGACATAGAATTCTAATGGCTTTCTTTTGCAAAATCAAGACGCTCCCAATTTTGCTACCATTTCCCCAGAAAATTAAGGCATACCTAATTATCGACTGAAAGAACGAAAAGTAGGCACATCTTAAATTAGGCACATGGTGGACAGTGTGGTTTTATGTTTTGTTATTTCCTGCAATTATTGTGACAGTGTATAAAGATAGCCATCTTCTTGTCCCGTACAGAACTAGAAAAGATATAAAAGTTTGTTTTCCATGTTAATGAAAGAAGATAGGTTCACAATATTTCATAGAAGTTAAGTAAGTACGGTACCGCTCTCATAACGTCACTAATTTTAATTAGGTTTTTAATAAGGTATTTTTAAAGGAAATAAGGTTCCGTATGGGACAGTTCCTTACGGGACAATTTCAAACAGAACTCGAGGTTGCTGTATTGTTGATTATTGGTGTTTTATGTAGAACATTTGAATTTGTTTCTTAGTCTATATGAAGAGCTCAAGAACAAACAATGGGAAAAAGTAGCAGCGATTTCCAAAATTCAGCGAAGTCACTTTTTTACAATGATTGTGAAAGCATTCTTGTTGCCACAACAGCCCGCTCAGAAATGTGTAGACACAGCATATTTAAAGAATCAACCACATTAACCACTCTAAGAAGCCTATATTACGAGATTTACTCTGACTCGTCACTTACAGCAAATGACTCAGAATCAGACGCTATAGCTAGAGATATAAGTCTTCAGATGAATGTGAAAATATGTCTCCTCTAGAACAAAGCCATCGCAACCTAAAACCTCCCATGGATCTGGAAGATTTAAATCCTAGAAAGTTCATTGAAGTTGAATAGACAAGTGATAAGGGACTAAAGCATAAATATCATATTATATGCAGTGGTGTCATGGTGGAGGTCATACCGGGTCATACATCATATGAGAACCTACAATTTTTTTTTTTAATTAATTGTATGGGGAAAAGAAATTTTGTCTGTACGGAGGCATACAGCATATGGGTGCCTAAGTTTTGTATGCGGAGATCTGTACATGTAAAGATCTTTGATCATCTCTTGCTGTTCCTAATGTATTTTGTTTGATGTTCATAAACAAAAATTGTCCACCTCTGCAGCACAGGAATCCAGAATTACCGGTATATAAAATAATGGTCGAAAAACAAGAAGTATTGCAAATAGGGCCTACACACTCCAAGATTCATCAAGACAAGTGTGCATCTACGGTGGTGCTACAGGGTGTATTCTTTAAATCAAGATTGTTGTACAATTAAAACGTAAAGCAAAACAATTTCTTTACTTCTTCTTTAATACTAATAAAATCATTAAATGACAGTCGGAAAGATAAAGAGAGGAGAGTAAAATATATTTCAAGGAAAAAAGAAAAAAACAAGGGATGGGGTGTATGGCCAAGGAAAAAATTACCATGACAGCACTGACTACCTATATATATTAGCAAAGTTGAAAACAAAGATATTAAAGTACTTTTTATTTAAAACCAGACGGCCAAAAATGACAAACATTTTAAGCTAGATGAGGAATCCTCTTCATTTCAAAGCATTGTCAAAGTGTCTCAGATTAGAAGAATCTAAATGATTCTGATATTGTTAGAAAAGGAGCTGACATATTGTATTATAAATTTAATTGAAGGTTCTTAAATTGAAATAAACTTGCAGTTTAATATACAGTATAATACATAATCATTAATAATAATAATAATAATAATAATAATAATAATGACATACAACTTCTTATGGTTAAATTCAGCAGATCAATCTAACCGTTTCTTGGCAAAATTTCCTCTAATTGCGCATTGTTATCCCATAAAATGCAAGTAAAATTGATAAAAATAAATATTTGCTATATTAAAATTACATTATTACCTCCAAAACACAAAAAACCTCTCAAAGAAGACTCCTAATTCACAAGTGTCCCGTACGGAACTATATATCTGTCCCATACGGAACCAAGTATTTTTGGTTATTTCGTAGCATTTACATGTTTTTTTAACTAGTAACTACTTTTCTAAAATGTTTCAGTGCCTACAAGTTTATGGAAAAATTTCAGTTACTTAAGGGGTCAGAGATCACAATTTTTGCCATCTAAGTGCTTGTTGACTATTGAGGTGTCTAAAAACGATCTGTGCAAATTTTCAGCTCAATTGGACAACTGCAAAGTGACCCTCATCGACCATGAAGTTTTGAAATTTTAGCCCGGAAAATATTTTCTTCTAATATTATTAGATAAAGCTATATTATTATTATTATTATTATTATTATTATTATTATTATTATTATTATTATTATTACTGTATTTGCTTTATTCACTTATTTTGTAACTAAACATGATCTTGTCTCTGAATAATTTTTCACTTATTGATTCAGAACTGTCTGTGCTGACCTGCTAACTGCTCGTGTAAAGTGACTTTCAAGACGTTTTTTTCCTAGAGTTGTAAAATGGCATCAACCTCTTCAGGTGTTCGTCACACAAGTTAAGGCAATACTTTTATATCTCTCGTGTTGGCTACATCTTCAATCAAATCATTGGAGCCAAACTACGTTCAAACCGGCAAGTTTTAAGCATTTTCTTCTACAATGTACAAGTTGTAAATCTTACAACAAAGGAATGTGTAGCATTGGTGATTCAAGAAGTTTTCATTTTTTGGCAAAAAGCACGAATCCCTACTAGAAAAAGTGACCACTGTGTTCATAAGTTATTCAAACTCTATGATGAATTAAAGGGTTTATAGAAATATTTGAATAGAACTGCAGGCAAGGAAAAAGAAAAAAAGAGATATTTTTGTGGAAATTATGGACGATCTCTATGACATAGCTCATTCAGATGCTTTGGGACAGATGAAAAATGAAGAGGATACGAATTTTTAACGATGATTTTTCTTGGCAGCATTCCAAAGAATGGGATATCGTTTCATATACTAGGAGCTGGAAGTCATGCTAGGTGAATGGCAAAAGCAATTTTTGCATTCAAGATATACTTCTTTCAAGATCAATTTCAGTTACCCCATTAAGGAGAAGAACTCTTTTAAGAAGAATATGAGTCGACCTGGTTGGTGAGTTGGTATAACGCTGGGCTTCTATGCCCAAGGTTGTGGATTCGATCCCGGGCCAGGTCGATGGCATTTAAGTGTGCTTAAATGCAACAGGCTCATGTCAGTAGATTTACTGGCATGTAAAACTCCTGCTGGACAAAATTCCGGCACATCCGGCGACGCTGATATAACCTCTGCAGTTCCGAGTGTCGTTAAATAAAACATAACAAGAAGAATATGTATTTTTCTTGCTCGAGTGTAGGCTATGTTCGAGCCTGGTTTCTGTCAGAAGCAATTAAAGTACCTTATCATGATTTCTTATTCATGCATGAACTGATAAATTATCAGGATATAGATCCAGAAATCAGTAAGGCTGCTGCAAATAAATTTTCCAACCATCTCTGGTACTTAGTTCCCGAAACTGTGGCTTTATCCTTTTTGATTACTATGTTCCAACAGCGGTTAAAGCAAATATGGCTCAAGTTATACTGGAAGCAGATGAAGGTGAAGAAGAGAAAGAAGAAGAAAATAAACTGAAGAGCTACATTCTGCAACAAAATGATTTTTCTTCCTTTACAAATATCGAGTTATCATCTTTTGTAACTCCTAGTACTAAAATTTTCTTCACGAGATTTTCTACCAACACCGATTTCCTCGACAAAGACTCTTCAACTTGGAAGGATGATCCTGTTTACAAAAGTGGAATGAAAAACTTTAGAAGATAGTTGTTGTGAATGACGTTGCAGAAAGAGAAGTCAAACTCATTCAGGATTACAATAATATTCTCACAAAGGATGAAACTGAGAAACAATTTGCTTCACAGATTGTTACCAGAGACTGTAAAAAATACCAAACTGCTACTAAATCCTCCCTTAGGAAAAAAGTAATGTTCAATGTTCGTTCGTTTGCATGATGTTTTGATTCTGTAGAAATTATTGTTGTCCAACTCATTGTGTGTGTAATACGGGGTTTCGTAATAAGTGTTTATTTACGAATGGCCCAATGTCCTGGAGTAAAGACCTTTCATAAATAAACTTAGGCTGGTAATGGTTCGTGAACGGAAATTCGAAGTATGTAGGAAAGCATTCATGAGTCTGTTAGCTGTTGGTGAGAAAACGGTAAGGAGGTTACAAAAACTCATTTTATTGGATAAATCCCCAGAGGACAACAGAGGCAAACAACAGAACCAGAAGATTATTCCAATCACAACAGTGATGCAAGTAAAAGATCACATTGCAAGTTTTCCCTTCAAAACAAGTCATTACTCTTCCAAGGAAGTACACTGCCTTGATGCAAAGTTAGACATTAAAAAATGCATACCCTTTTTAAGGAGAAATATCCAGATTGTTCTGTAAAATATGACTTTTACTATAACATTTTTAAAGAGCATTTTGACTACAGGTTTGATAAACCGCAGATAGATACATATTGTGAATTCTAGGAGCTTTAGGTCCGTGTTAAAAGTCCTACTCTTAATGAAACTGTTAAGAGAGTGGCAGAAGCTGAACTAATCGTTCACAAAAGGAGGAGCAATAAATTTTATGCATCACTGAAGCAAATGAAGGAATATTGCAAAGATAAAGACTACGTTCTATGTTTAACCATTGATTATATGCAGAATATATCTCTGGCTCATATTCCAATCCAGCAGGTGTTTTACTTAGGACCACTGACACTGCATGTATTTTCTATTCACAATGTTAACTCTGGTGAGGCCTACTTCTTTGTATATCATGAAGGCATTGCAAGGAAAGGGAGTAGTGAAATGTGCTTTTTCTAGCTCACATATGTGAGGAAAGAGGTGTCAAGCAACATCAATGAGCTGTATATTTACAGTGATAATGCAGCAGGACAAAACAAAAATGATGCCATGTTTTGCGGATATGGGTCACTTTTCAATAGTTGTGTACAGACTATCAATACGTGGGCATTCATACCAGCCAAATAAATGATTTTGGTACGGTGAAGCGCAGCCTAAACAAAGTGGATAGACATTATACAGTCAGAGATGTGACAGAAATTATTGCAAATGCAAGTCACAAATTTCGTGTTAGGTTTGTTAGAACTGAAGACATCTTGGATTTTCAAAGCTGTTGCTCCACTATGTATAATTGATCTCCCATATCGGAAGAAAGTCAAGTTCACAGATTGAAGAATTCTAAGAAAGGGAATAGAGAAGTCTTTGCAATAGCAACATACCACGAGTTCATCTGGACAAAAGGAAGAAAGGGATAAGTAGAGGCATTACCTTACATCGGAGGACAAAAAACCAAGCACTTTCTATATGCATTTGGAGCAGAAATAGTTTTGCCAAACCAAAAGGCTTACACTAATTGTCAACCAAATTACAAAGGACAAGGTTTGTGATATGAAATCGCTTTTGTCATACATTCCCGGAGAATTGTTTCGCATTCTCACATCTTCATACCCAAGAAAGCAAAGTAAAAGGCAAGGGAAAGAACACAGAAGGGAAAGGGGGAAAAAGCAAAGGAAACACAGGCCTACATCTCATGTTTACTCTTATTTTTGTAATAAATGTTTCATTGAAGAATGGAGGAAATGTGTTTATTTAAGAAAGGCCCTTTGTCCAGCCTTTTCAAAAAGCTGTATGCTTGACAATTTTGATGATAGTAAACTGAAAATTTTCTTAACATGTTCCCTTTACCTTGTAGTATAACATATCATGTTTTGAGATTTCAAAAATATTTAGTATTTTCAATAAACAGTTTTCTTTATTTTCCCATAAAAACATGTTTTAGGACAACTGGCCTTTCATAAATAACTGATTCAAAATATGTATATAAACAGAGTCTTAATGAAGTCATGGTTTCTTTTTCTTAGTTTCATAATAACCTATGCTCTGCTCAGCTGCAATTTTGATATTATCTTGGATATTCTCCCATATGCTAGTAACATCTAACTCTTCCTCAACTTCGTAGGAAGTTGCTTAAGCAGCAAATCTATTTGAAATTTCGACGTGATAACGTTGCTTAGTTTGCTCGTACTTTAATTTCAGAATATTGAATCTACTAATATTAGCTTGTTGCTCTACTCGCTTGGCTACTGATAGTCTTTCTCTTAATTCTCCAATTACCAAATAATGGTCAGAATTACAGTCTGCCCCCCTGAAAGTTCGAATGTCTACTATACTAGTATGTCTTCGTTTATCTATCAAGATGTATACGTCTTGATTACACAACTTTTAACACTGTATCACTTCGGAATATGTATTATATGACTTTCTTGTTTTAAATTCTATGTTTCGACCTATTATGAGTCATCCTCAGAACTGGTCGTTGTTGGTCTTGGCGCCTCTTGTTTTGTTTCATGTGAGGCGTGTTTGTGTGGTGTAATATGGAGTCAAAGAGTGTGTGTGTTCTGAAATTGAGTTGTGTGTTGATTATTTCATTGGGGTGTGTGTTTGTGTGTCTGTATATTTCATATATTTGGTATCTGTCGGATACAGGGGGGAGAGCCATTAATCCTTCCCATTGAAGGCTTTAAGGAACCAACCTGGACAAATACCCAATGTCCCATCCCTACCTTCCCGTGGTGCAGCTGTTAGTAAGCATAATTTTACAAGCTGAACTAAAGGGAGGGGCTACTCATCAATTAGCACTGGTCAGCTTGATGAATTAATGACTGAATTTGGTATAATTTTCCTCTATTCAATACCTAATTCCCTCTTTACCCTTTCCTATTCAGTCCTCTGACTGAACTCTTACTTTCTTTGACCCCGACGGCATTAGAGCATTCGAGGCCTATGGGTTCATTTCCCTTTCCTTCCTCCTCTTTCTACTTTGCTGTTCCTAGTGCTGACACTAGGCACTAAAATCGTCCTTCAGTGGCTTAAGGAGAGAAAGCTGGTGATCAAGAAGATCTCCCAGCTAGATCCAGTGGACTCGTCAACCAACAGCAGGTGTGGTCCTCCAGACATTCTGCGGGTTGTGTGTGAATGAAGTAGCCACCAAAACGTTAAAATATGGTGTTCACTTAAATCGGCTACAACTTGCCATTTCCACTCCAATACATACAAATATACATACATACATAGCCACATTGACTTTTATATATAAGATTTCTTAGAAAATAAAGTTCAGTAAACTATTCTGTTTTCAGGGAGAGGATCCTTCACACTTTAACAAAATTATTCATGTATCACTGAGCATATTTTACCAAAGACATAAATTTTATAGACAATTATATTTTCAAAGTTTTAACTCCAGAATATTTATCTTTAGGACTCATACTCATGTATGTTGTGGCTTTCGTGTAACAGAGGAAATAAGTAAATCAGACACACCAAAAGAAATACAAAAACTTCTAGCACTGGAAACGATCAATACTAGATACCCTACAGAAGAATGGCTACACATTTATACTGATGGATCAACCACAGAAAACCTTACTGGAGCTGGAGTTACATGTACACATTTTTCCTTCTATCATTCTGTTGGCAGAGACACAACAAATTATGATGGTGAAATAGAGGCTATACACATTGCTCTCCGACAATTATTAAATCTTCCCTTAAATAAATATAACAACACAGTAATTCTTTCAGATTTTAAAGCTGCAATTCAGGGAATATGTTCAAATGCTACAAAGAAGTCAACAAAAATAAGAGAATGCTACAAAATGTTAACACAACTCCAAAAAGTTAATAAGATTGTCCATCTCCAATGGATTCCAGCACACTTTGGAGTCATGGGAATGAAACCGCAGACACACTTGCCAAGAAAGGCACAACAATAAAACAAAAATCTAAATTTAATTTCTCATATTCCTCAATAAAACGCTTGATCACTACAAAATTTTCTCATTCATACCTACAAGAAATAGAATCAAATGCTAAAGACAAAAAATGGATTACACTACTTTCCAACCCAGATATAATCCCCCAGAGACCAAGGAAAACAGCAGTTGCAGCCTTCAGACTATTGACAAATCATGACTGTCTAGCAAGTCATCTCTAAAGAATAGATATCTCAGCTTCACCCATATGTGTCCTGTGTAACGATCCAGCAGAAATGAATGAAGACCACTTGAAGACCTGTGAAGCATTAAGATCAGAAGAAACTACAGTTCAAAAGTATTGGAAAGCACGACTGCTAACGGCTTCATTGCCAAATGCAAGGCACTAGACAACAACAACATATTTTCAAAGTTATTGTCTAAAGTGTCCCGTACGGAACCTGGAATAGCTGAAGGGGAATACAATGAGAACAAGGACAATGCAACGAGAACAAGGAGAATATAAGGAGAACAATTGGAATACAAGGAAAATCATGAGAATGAAAGGAGAACAAGGTGAATATAAGCAGAACGAACAAGGAGAATACAAGGAGGACAAGGTAAATACAAGAAGAACAAGAAGAATGCAGGGAGAAAACGGAATAAATGGAGAGCAACCTGGATACAAGGACAACATGGGGAATCCAAGGAGAACAAGGGAAATACAAGGAGAACATGGGAATTTAAGAAGAGGAAGAGGAATACGAAGTTAACAAGGGGATTACGGGAAGAACAGAAGAAAAATTAGGAGAATACGAGGATATGCGGAGAACAGAGGGGACATGAGAACACGTGAGATACAAGGAGGGTAGTGGGGATGCAAAGGAGAATAAGGGGAATACAAAAAGAACAAGGGAATACGGGGGATATGCGAAGAACAGGGGGGACACGAGAACACGTGAGGTAGAAGGGGAATAGGGGGAATGCAAGGAGAATACAGAAAGAAAAACGTACAGTATAATGTCGCGAGAAGTCATTGTTTAACATAAAGAATAATGTTATGAGCAGTGGCGTCTGATTGAGGCAAGTGAGGCCAAGCCTCAGTCACTTGACTTAACTGAAATCAAATTTTGTGTTTTTGTATAATATATCAGTTATTTGAATGAAGCATATATCGCATTAGAAGTATTTGAATACTTTATGATGTATATAGACCTGTCTTGCAGTAAAATTTGTTCCTGAAGCCAGGATCGTTCATGCCGGGTCTGGCTTCTGGCTGGCTTCGTATGTTTTCTCGGGTTTTCAGGTTGCACTTGAAACGTTGTAGCTGAGGCACAATTCGTCTGGGATCGTGACCTGGTCAGCTTTCACTCCTCCCATCCATGGACCAGTCTCAAGGTTGGAATAGGGTGGGTATAGCAGTGGTGACTTGTCTTCTTAAATAGACAATAAAAAACATAAAAATTCCCACTGTTTAACAGGCAAGTACTATTGTACTCCGAGGAGCCAAGATGGCAGACAGAAACTTGCTAATAAGTGAACATAAAGTGATATTACGTGTGTGTATAAGCAGTGCATGTTAAACAGTGATGTTTATGGACGTTGTAAAAATAGTGTTGTTGAATGTATGTCACAGTTTATGACTTAAGCGAGGGTGTTGTATTATTGTACTTCGTAATACAGTAGAGAATGTGGTCTAATGTTGTTATGTGTTTCGGGAAAATATAAAGAGAAACAGATGCGAGAAATAATGATGATGTAGTTAATTCATTGTTAGAGTGACCTTTTTCGAGAAGAAATGATATTGAAAGAAAGGAAGTTTTAAATAAAGATGTAGCCTACGGAGATATCTACGCCATACAAGGTAATGCAATTCCGAAGTTAGCTTCGGTTTGCATTCCGACTATTTTCCACGGTTTATCATCACCTTTTCTTTCCATCACAACATACACACATGCACGCACATGCACACACACACACACACACACACACACACATACACACAGAAGTATGAATTTAAAAGAAAACTTACAAATTAAACCAAACCCTTTAACTCTATTAAATATAGAATATAATCTAAATTTAACAGAAGAAATACTGAAATCAGAAGTAACCACTGAAATACTGAAACAATTGTCTTTAGAGACAATTAATATTAGGTACCCTCCACAAAACTGGCTTCATTTATACACCGACGGATCCTTGATCTCCTGAGAACAAGGTGCCGGTGCAGGTGTTACGTGCTGTCTCTTCTCACTTTATAGCTCTCTTGGATATGGAACAAGTTTTGATGGTGAAATCATTGCAATAAGTGAATGTCTCAGGAATCTTCTATGCCACATCAATAAATTTAAGAATGCAGTTATATTGTCAGACTCCAAAGCAGTTATTCTATCAATCGTCTCTCGACACACACCTCCGTCTCAAACAGCAGAAATAACTAAAATGCTCTCTCAATTAATATCACTCAATAAAAGAATTGTATTCCAGTGGATACCATCCCATTGTGGAATCCTGGGAAACGAGAATGCGGATGCTTTAGCAAAGAAGGGCAGCATTGCTACTTACAGACCTGTTACCAAATCTATGTATTACTCTGTGAAGAGATTTATTAAATCTACATACTTAGACTTCAACAAACAAAATTTGATAACACAATCCCAAGGGAAAAAATGGAACTCTATACATCAAAATCCACAGTTAATTCCCGATTTACCACGAAAATCGCCTGTAGCTACATTTAGATTGGCAACAGGCCATGATTGTTTGGCCAAACACCTGCATAGAATTGGAATATATCAGTCCCCTAACTGCCCATTGTGCAACTCAAACCAAGAAATGGATTCGGAACACCTCAAAATCTGTGCTTCAGTGGCTGGCCATGATAATATCTTTGAAAAATATTGGAGTGCAAGAGGTCAAATGACTTTACTGTCAAACGCCTGTCATTAGAAAACAACAACAACATACCGGTACATACGTACATACGTACATACATACATACATACATACATACATACATACATACATACACCTCTGGAAGTGATTCACTGGCCACACCCAGCTGAAGAACCACTCATAAGAGTGCATATGGAGGATACAGCAAACAAAATAGATATATACACGGATGGAAGTAAAATCGGAGGAAAAGTTGGAGCTGCTGCGGTCATAATCCAAAACGACATGGTCATCCACCGATCCAAATACAAACTGCATGAAAAATGTTCTAACAATCAGGCAGAACAAATAGCAATCTTGAAGGCACTACAACATATTGAGAATGTAGAAATAACAGAAGAAACAGAGAAAATTGCAGTAGTTAACACAGACAGCAAAGTGACACTTGACACTTCACAGAACAAAAATAAATATAATCCAATAATTTTTTTTTAAGAAAAAAGAGCTTAAGAAAATGGCAAGAGTAGTGGACTATCTCAACCAAAGGAGCAATAACGAAATCATTCTTCCCATCAATTAAAGACAGATTGAAGATAAATTTACCTGTCGGGGCAGAATTTATTTCTATTGTGACAGGTCATGGCTTCACAAGATCGTACCTTCACAGATTCAAGATTATTCCAACTCCAACGTGCCCTTGCAGACTAAAAGAAGAACAGACAGTCAACCATATAATATTAAGATGTGCCACACTGATAAAAGAAAGAAGAATTCTACGAGATAATATAATACGCACAGGTCAAACCTGGCCTCCACCTTTTGATCAGTTCACAACAACATACCTTAAAAGCTTCAGAAAATTTATAAAATCCATAGAATTTGACAAAAGTAACAGTAATTGAAATTAGAAATAATATTAACAATGATGGTAACCTAAAATAGAAGAAGTACAATTAGGCAACACTTGTATCTATAAGAATTTCAAGATCTCAATCAAAATTGTAAATATCTTGTTCTCATGTCATAAATTATGTAACTAATTATTGTAATATTTTATGTAAAGCATGTAGTATTACTCCAATGTAATGGAGCATGCTGATATACATACATACATACATACATACATACATACATACATACATACATACAAAGACAAAGAATTGTATGCACATCAAAAATCAATTCAGTAAGGACCGCGTCTATGTACCTCCACTGCCACAAACACTGGTACAGCTTAGGGAGCGCATCAATAATGTAGCACACATAGAAAATTTGTAGAGTGTGGAAATAAATGTGTTGTGTGTACGGTTCTGTTGATGTATCACTTCTGGTTGTACGGGTATTAGTTTGGAAAATATAGCAGTTTGATTCTTTTGTAGTAGCCCTGTATTTTATGAGGAAAATATTTATTTTAGGTACATATTTCCACGGCTCGCCCAAATATGTAATTAGGTGATAAAATATGTGTACCTTACCCTATAATTAATATGTACCACCTGGATATTTCAATCGAACATTTTACAAAGGAACTAAGTCAAAATTTGCATTTTTTGTGATGAAATGATTAATACTTCCATGAAATATTGATTTGCAAAGAAAGGAACTTAGTCAAACCTTCCCCTGTATCTCTAACATCAAGTTAATATTCATAGTACTGGACTGGTACACTCATATTTAACCTATTCATGAAAATAAGTTTCTTTGCTCTCCTAGAATGTAGCAAATTTTGACTTACTTTCTTTCTAAAAAGTGATATCCTTTGTAATATTAATACATTTCTCGCTTTCACTTGACCATGAATTAACGCAACGCAAATCAGATAACGGTGCTATGCGTGGTATGAGAGGATTTCGAAGTTTCATTACTGTTAGAATTAGTTGATAAGCACAGGAACGCCATTTCGTAGTGCTTTAGCAATAACATCTTTAGCAAGACTTCTAGCTTCTGTTGCATTCAAACAATTATAAAATACGATAATTTGGTCCAGGGAGCATCCGTTTTTGGTGCAAAGATAATTCGTTTGGCTTGTTTATTAAATGAAATTACGAAATTATTCTATTCGGTGGGATGAATATGTTTCTTTTTAAAGGCTACAATTTTTTTTATAATTAACTGGTTTTAGGACTGAACGCTGTAGCCTTATTTCTGCTTCTGCATTTAGCCTATTTCAGTAATTTTTCTTGGATAAATACGCAGAGAATCCAGATATGAAACTGATTAATATTATATTTCTTTCTAGATCTTTAATAGAATTAATAATATTAATAAAATGAAATATAATAATTATTAATATTTTTGGAATTTTACGATTATATTATAAGTGTTATTATTGATTATGTTTCATGTCTTTACTGATCGTATTTTCGTGACTTTGCATACACTTTGCTGTAGGCCTGTTCTCCAAATTTAAAATAGTATTTAAATATAATTTATTATTCACCGAATTCCACACTTTCAGAAGCACTGCATTATACGATTTATTTTGTTCGTATTTATTGATAAGGAAGGATGGTCATAAAACAATGTAGGCCTAATGTATTAAATCCATAAAATCTCATTGTCCTCAGTAATTTTTAAATTTCGTCACGATTTCGGTAGTGTTTTAAATGTGCCTGTCCAATCGAGGCTTAATTATCAGTCTCCAGTATACACATATTTTATTTCTAGAATCGTCATTGACGCTACAAAATGTAAATGCTTTTATTCCCTACTTATTGTTGCAGTTTTCAAACAGGAATTGTAATATAACTTAGTAAACTTACCTCAGTGGGAAGAAGTTCATCCTGGTTTTCCCTGGGAATCGAACAGAGCTCCTTAATTCACTTACTCTTCATAAAACGGCATCTTTGCTTACTTTCATTGAAATCAAAACTCATAATGGCTGTCCAATATGTTATTTACATTGTTGAAGACGGTAAATATATATTTATCCATGACGGTATTGTTAAACGTTGAGCGATGAATGCGAATTACATAGAGAATGAAAATATGGAACTGACGTCAGCGGGTAGAAGCTGTAGACAAGAATAGTACTTAGGTTGAGAACTTTCGACCTGATTTTAAATATAGTCAACCGGCCGCAAGGGAATTTAAATATTGTCATTTTTATATTTTATATTTAAAACGTATTTTTAAGTTTTCTAAATAAATTGATATAACTTATATTATTTTATGATGCAGTTATGTATTGCATTCATGTTACTTGATATTATTTTATGAGTATAGAAATCACAAATCTTTACTTTTTGCGAGAATATTAATTTCAAAACTTATTGGCTTAGAGATCTTCCTCTTCTTTTATTAATTTTGTAGCTCAAACTTCATTCTATACTATGTTGGCTGCATTTTCACAATAGTCAGAAGATGAATCTTAATGTTGCTGGCTGTGCAGCTTAGAAATCATAGTTCTTCCTACGTGTTCATCTCTCTGTATTTGGTTTAAAAAACAGTTATTTATGGTACTTGTAAGGTAAGTGTATCTTTATTGCGCGAGTGGAAAGATTTAATCACGAGGCAATGAAAATCACGCTCACAAGTACCATACGTAATTTTATCCATGACCATAGCAAAAAATGTTGTTTTATGAAAGAAAATATGTTGAAAATAAGTCCTCAATCAGATATCATGGCATGGATTTTAAAATCGATACGTATACTAGTCATGATGTAGAACGCCATGAATAGTGAAGAATGGTATCTTAGGCGTTTGGATAAATAACAAATTATAATTTTATTATATAATTTTAGTTTTTTTTTTTCACTTTAAACGTGTATTTTAATCTTTTTCAAGTTTCATGGATTATTTAGAAGCGTTCACGGGACTAATGTGATTAAAATAATTTCACATTTTACTTCTGTAAACTTAAGAGAAATATTAAAACGTAATTAATCATTATGTCTGTTTAGCTTAGTTGACTAAGGCGTGTTGTTATTAAAACGTAATTAATCATCGTGTCTGTTTAGCTCAGTTGACTAAGGCGTGCTGTTATTAAAACGTAATTAATCATCGTGTCTGTTTAGCTCAGTTGACTAAGGCGTGTTATTAAATTCTCTAAAAATTCTATAATTCCATAAACCCAACTTCGCAGGTTCAAGTCTCCTTGCATCCCAAAAAGTATTTTTTTTTACAAAATAAAAAAAATACGTTTTATTTTTATATGCCCCCATTTTCTCTGGAACAAGTGAAAGTAGGCAATTGAAATTTCACGTTCTTTTATCATAGTACATTATTTCAGTTGTGTAGTAATTACAGTAACGTACTGATAGAAAATATGAACTACAAACCTCTGTAGCAGTCGAAACTTTTTCAAATAGGCCTAATAACACAATAGAAGTAGGTTAATTCGACATTTGTTAATTGGAATACAGTCTAGTTCCCTAGTAGGCCTAATTACTTTTAAAACTAATGTTCATAATTAATATTGCATTCCAATTTTCGAACCTTAATATAGTAATTCATTTTATTTTATAAAACAAAGTAATGTGATTTTTATGCTGTACTAGCTGAAAGCACCAAGCATTGTCCGGGTTTTCCTTTTTGCTTCTATTTTTAATTAAACTGGTTGTTATAGAAATCTCGGAAACTCAACTATAGACAACCAAAACGAATTGCCTTTACTAAGTTTTCTCGACCATAAAGTTGAATCTTTACTTCTTTGCCAAATGTCTGCCAGGGTCAACTCAATATAATACAGGTGTAGATCAGACACCGAAAAGAAAACATTTCATCATGTGCCTTACGATAAACTGTTTTTAATTAATATATATATATATATATATATATATATATATATCTGATGTACTTAATTAAGGCCATTATATCTTCTCTTCCACACCACCAGAAATACAAATAAAATAATAGAAAAACCCAAACTATAAACGAAGTAAGACCAAACGAACATATATACAGGTTACAGTCACACAAGATTTAAATGAATTAGCATTGTCTTCAAGTCCTATCTATATGCCCACTAAGGGTTGACTCAATGTTCTACAGGTCTCATATTTTATGTCTGCCCGTCAGGGACCGTTACATTTCAAGTGACTTATATTATTCGTCGGCGTCAGCCTATTAAAAAGTATTACAGCCTTTCTGCCGTCTCCTTTCTCCCCATCGCAAATGTGATGTTGTACAGAGACAGAGATAAAGTAATTATAAGATCTGTACATAGATCTGAAGCTGTGCTGACGTAAATGTCACGTAATTTCGTGTCTATGTGTGCTTTCACTTGAAATTCAGAGACAACTGACGATAAATAAGGAATTATCTTATTCCCAGACTGAATCCATTGGGGTGTCATCGTGAGCCATAATTTATCTCTCTATAAGTCGTACCAAGAATCGGTATATAGGCTACGTATGTAATTTAATTTATATTGAAAGGTTTTTTTTATCCCTTGACCGCTGTGTGCCCGCTTATGTCATACCCGGTTTTTAAAATATGACTTAAGAATTATGATTATCTGACAAATTAAGATCATATTAAGTTAATTATATTATTTTTTATTTTATAAAGAGAAATAAAAAACGTACAGTATAATTTCGCGAGAAGTCATTGTTTGACATAAAGAATAATGTTATGAGTGACATATATTTGACAAATTAAGATATTGTTCTTTCTATATAGTGTAGGTATATGAAATTACAGGAAAACGGCTGAACGGATTTTAATTAATGACTACACAATGTCGTTAGATTTATAGCGCTGGCGCATGCGCAGTACAGATTTTTGTTCCTTCCCTTTCGACATCTGCTGAGTAGAAGCTGTTTCTATTTATGTGCGAGTGCGACATTTCCGTAGGTGGCCCAGCCGAATTCACGCGACAGGACTCGAACATGGTTCGGAAAAGGCAGTAGCAGACAACTTTCAGTTATTTCTCTGTTTCCGCGCGCTTTGTAGCGTCATGTCAGAGTGGAACAAAAACTAGGTAATGAAATTAATCGAACTTTACGAACAATGTCTGAAATAAGGACTATCACATTAGGATGTGGAGGGAAAATGCGCTGGAGTTTGTTTGTAAAAATTTGGTGTCTGTTCGTCCCAATACTATTCCGTCGGACATCAAAACAAAAATAAAGAACATCAGGAGTCAGTATGCAAGAAGAAAAAATTAAGTTGACGATTCATTTTAATACAATAAATATTTATTAGACATTTTTGTTCCAGTTTGAAATCTTTACTGAGAACATGGAATAACCCTTTCTCCTGCCTTCTGGATATCCATTTCCTTTCCCAGAGTCTCTTTGGGTTTTTTTTTTTTTTTTTTTTTTTGCTTCTCATTAGTGCAAGCTAACAACACACTTGAAGCTGCAGAAGCCAAAACAGCTGCTTTTCTATTGTTCAAATCCATTCTGTTCATTTAAAGGCTCACACGTTGCTCAAGCTCAATCACAAGCCTCGAGTAGCAGACGAGAAATCTGCCAAGAGTAAACGGTGATACTACATTTAGCCGACAGAAAGCACTTGATATAGGACGTTGCTCGACGACTTGCGTGGACGAGAAATCTGCCAAGTGTAAATGGTGATGCTACATATAGCCGACAAAAAGCGCTTGATGTTGCACGACAAATAACAAGTGTAAATAGGGACTAATGCCAATAGCACAGTCTAGTATATACAGTCGCGAAACTCAATACGTAGTAAATATGCAAACATTAGGTAGTTGCTCACCACTAGGATCGCTAATATCGCCTCATTACAGGCAATGCAAAATAGTACCGTCACAGTCTATTGTTTCTAGCGCCCTCAAAAACTCAAGCTTCGTGACTATATAGTACACTGTGCCAATAGGTCGATCTTCATTTGTCTCTATATTGGTTACTAAAAACCAGTGTTGCCAATTCAGCGGTTTTTCCCCTAGATCTAACGTTTTTCGGCGCTAGTTTAACAGGTAAATTTTTGTGAAATTTGTATTGCTGATATATGGATATAGCGGGTATTTTTAGCGCTCACAGCAGCAAAATAATATAATTTTACGTTGACAATATACCAATTTAGGGTTTCTGCACGACTTGACAGCAGATTTTTAAGAATCGTGTTGGCAACACTGCTAGAAACTTCAGAAACTTATTACCCTGGACTTATCACGTAGGTTTATCATGGATAAAATTTACAGATCTGATTCTCTGTTGTGTAAAACTGAAGAAGGTTTGTTGACATTATTTTCATTAAAAATGAAATATTACAGGTAATTGTGTACATTTGTCACTAATGATATACATTGATTATTGATGATATGAAAATGAAACCTTTTGAGGTTATGTAAATAAACTATGTACCCGGTGCTCGTTACATAGGTCGTTGTTATGTTTACACAGTGGCTCCCTTCTGAAAAGAATTTTAATAGTTTGTTACTAGATGTGATTCTAGTCAGTTTGTAATATATTTTTGGTCCAGGGAAAATATGCATCTTTTATGATTATACAACAATCGCTGACTTCACAGCTTATGTGACGAGTACCGGGTGCTAGGAAACTTCCAAACGTAGAGAATAACTTAGATTAAATCTCCATTTCTTTAATTTTCCGAGTAACGGCTACACATATACCTATGCTACTAAAAGCTACAAATCTTACGATTGTTATTAAAATGAAATACTTTTATAGTTACAAATCAAGTGATATGAGTCTTTTTCAGATATTAATGGCGGTGCGATGTAGATATTTATGTGTGATTCGCTAACCATCCTAGGTAGAGGCATTATTAATTAACTGAGTCATGCTTCCTATTCTGCGTCTTTAAACTATATCAAATTTATATTCCTTTGGTTTAATCAATCAGATTCATGAACGCTACCAAGTATATCATTTTACTGTACGAAAAATAGCAGGCAATTTCATGTCTTTCTGACATGACGAGTTAGTTTATTTCCCACAACAAGCAACGAATAAAACGCTGAAACAATGATTTTAGTTGAATAATTTTATTTACAATTTACAGATTATACGATTCTACAACTCCGCTACAGCATTCGCCTCATTTCCAGCATCTCAAAGATGGATTCCTCACAACAGCCTCTACTGTTGAAAATACGTGAGAAAATATTACTCTACCGAAGCGAGTGGAGACGCGGGCGTAATGTGAACTATCGCGACGACGCTATACGAACGCAGAAGTACAAGTGACGTTCTGGGCTGCAGGACTCCACTGGTCTTGGTCGAATAATACATACATAACTTACATCTCGGATATTCAGTGAGTATTCATTACGAGCTTATGACCAATAAATACGTCATTCATTGAATATTATTATGCTAGCGTTTTAACGTGGCCAAAATCATGTCCAGCATTTACTGGTATCTAATACACTTCAAAATGTCATATTGTTGTCAACAGGTTTATAAAAATATTCCATAAACTAATCGAACTCCACCAGAACTATACAAATATTCACAATGAAAACAGCAGCTCCAATGCAATACCTGAACTCAGCTGCTGAAGAAGCAGGTAGTTGCCAATGTCTCCCGGTCACGGAGTGGAACAGTCGCACATACTTGCCCCAGGATTATGCACACACATTTTATTCCTGCCTATCGCCTTGCACATATCTGCCTAACAGGCAACTCTTGTTTCCCTCTCATTCTTCCTGCACAGTTGCAAAAGTCTAAACGACATTTTAACTGGCAACTGTTGTTTGCCTCTCATCATTCCTCACAGTTGCAAAAGTGGAAACACAGCTTAAGAGCTTTCTTTTGTAATTAAAACATTTCATCACAGTATGAACTATTGTCGCATAATGGGATACATAATAAATTAAACTCTGTAACTGTGCATAGTGTACTCGAAGTAAACATTTCATTAAGAAATTAATTTAAATCAACATTTTCTTTCCTTCATATTACCTATCAACTTTCTTTGCCAATACAAAAAATATTATACAGAGACATAATAACATGAACCGAGAAAATGGCGGGTTACTGACAGTCTGCAATGCACAGGCTGTTAGAGGTGCGGGTAGATCCTCAGTCACCATATGGCATTTACTGTAGTCACAAGTCGAGTTACAAAAGTCTTCATCCCTAAAGTGTAGTGATTATTATGTATTTTAGAAAACTAGACGTAAACTCCGTACAAAGTTTCCAAACACACCTGTTCCTTCTGTCCAAATAATTTCAAAACTCACTGAAAGAAACAGCCTCAGTGAACAATCCAAAATCAAACAGAAAACGTAGTATTTTTAAACTATAAAAATTAGATGAGACTTGTGAAAGATTAGAACTTCAGAGTGTTGTTGATCAGAAGATGTCAGGTGTGTGTGTGTATGTGTGTGTGTGGAGGGGGGTCCATTTCCAACAATGACTGAGCATGAGAAGTCCAAATCATTGAACACATATTGTTAGTACTGTTATGTATTATACACAGTTTAGTATATACAGTTGCGAAGCTTGGGATGATATTTTGCATTTCTCGCAATAGTTGCTAGCCGCTTGGAGCGCTGTGAGTACTAGGAACAATAGACTGTGTCACTGCCATCGTGATTTAATATAGGCAGACCATGTGACTCGCTTAACCTGATCACGGAGGGTGGCGTTTCAACCATATAAATTAGTTGCAATGCATAAAGAGTAACATATATTTCTATAAAATGTAGTGTAATTGCATTAATAAATTTAAAACAATGATTATGAGATACTTCAGATATAATTCACTTGCAAGTTAAGGTGTAATATTATTTTTGGTGTGAAAATTACGTTGTTTGTATGTGTAATACCTGACTTTATTTGGATTAAATATTGCGAAATTCTTGTGCATTCATTTATGCACGATTCAATGACTTTCAGTTGCACCGCACGGATATTTAGATATGTTGAAATTATAGGTTATGTTTACTGTACCAATACTTCAATATTCGCATTTTATTAAGCATAAAGTGATAACTTGTAAATGCAATTTGTCTCCATTTCAGTTGTATTTATTCGTTTCTTACGGTACTCCAATCTGAAGTCTGATTAATGTACTATGTTAGTAGGCTAAACTAAACTAGCGCAGAGGTAGTTCCTTTGTACTCATATTCCTTGCATATATGGATCTGTGACAGGTTAGGTTTGGTTAGTTTTGGCTTTTATTATGTCTTGCTTATACGATTACCTGCACCTCCACAAAAAATCTCTTATAAATTCAACGATTTTCACTTCAGAAATTGCAAGAACTACCTCAGCGCTAGTTCCACCGCTTTATGAGTGCTGCCTTATTGGCCTTCGGACACTTGACTATATTAAAATACGGTAACCTCACAGCACTATTACTAGAGCAACTAGATTTACAAAGTCTCCAATGCTCTGCCATTACATATGTAGGCCTATGTTATGTCATATGGAAATTATAGGTTATTATTTATATTCCTATATTCGCAATTATACATTATAATTAAGCATAATGTCATGTATGATACGACGCACATTCAATTTGTCTGTATTTTAATACTACAGTCGAGTACGTACTGAATTATTGTATTAATCTATTTCCTAGGAGTGGTATGGTAAATTTTCTACCTATAATTAAGGAAGGTAGATGTGCTAAATTAAAATCACAATATAAATTCTTTTTTATTAAACCTCAAAATAGCTTCCATTTTAAACTTAAAATGTTGATGCGAATAGATTATGTTAACATGTAAAATTCTCTTCACATTAAAATAAGACAGTTTTGTAATTATTTCTGCGACAGATTATGCAATAAGATGTAAACGGAACTTATGGACACATTACACTAAATAAAACTTAGCAATGGTACGCAATAAAGTTATAATATTTCACTGAGCTCCATACACTGAAATAGAAAACCCGAACATACATTATCATCTGCGCAGGAAAGGGTCTGTGCTGAGGCGATAGTAGCGATCCTGGTGGTCAGCAACTATCTATGTATGCATATTTATTAAGTATTGAGCTTCGCAACGAACTGTGGTATTATAGAAGTGCCGCTGAAATGGTTAAGCAGACTGGAATGAGTTACCCATTATTTTCTCGCATCACATCATAATATCGCTATAGAATGCATATATTGCATTTTGATTACTTTTAGTTCATTGCAATATTGTTGCTAGTCTTACACATAAATGTCCGTGCAATGTAACGAGCACCATATGCCTGTGTTTTGTTTTCTCTTATAATACTCTCTTCAACTCCATGGTCTTGAAAAAGCAGACATACTCATAGTGCTACAAACAGCTTTTATAGCACTATAGCCAAACATGTTTCAATTTGTAAACACGAGTCCGGTCCTAAAATTACACCTTATTCTAATTCCATGTCATTTACACAACAGGGAACTCTTCATACCACTCAACAAATTTCCTCCACTATGGCTGCAGACACTTTGTAACAAAGAAAATAAATCAACTATGTTTTCCAAAAAAGTATCTACAATTTAAAATGTGTCCCAAAACTGACTGTCGTGTGTTCCATCACTCGTCACTTGTAAACGTAAATCCTAATCCTGATGTTGTCTGGTAATGATTTTCTTCCCAAATAAATATATCCTTCGGAATATACGAAGGGCATCCAGGAAATAACGACCGTTTTGTTGTAATAATTAAAAAATATATATTTATTTGAAAAAACAAAGTCTGTTACATAACTGAAGTTTCCATTACTTCTCTACATAATCACCACCTACATTTAAACATTTGTCGTATCTGTTCACTAGCTTTAGAATTCCCGGGTTATACTCCTCTGCTGCCAGTTCATTAAGCCAGGTGTTCACTGTCTTCTTCAACTCTTCATCACTTCCAAAACGCGTACCACCCAGAAAGTCTTTCAGCTTAGTGAAAAGGTAAAAATCGCTAGGAGCAAGATCTGGACTATAGGGCGGATGATCAAAGATTTCCCAACCGAATTGATCCAGCAATTCTCGAGTTGAAGCAGCAGTGCGTGGGCGGGCGTTGTCGTGAAGAAGCACAACTCCACAGATTTTATGGTAGCCAAGATGTTGCGACACATTTTCACCAAGCAAAGAATATGCAATTCGTCGAGTGATGTGCGCCTGTCTTGCAAGATTCTGTCGTTCACTTCAGGTGTCAGGTCTTCTGTGATGAGTGATGGGCGTCCGGGTCGAGTTTCATCGTGGAAATTTGTTCGCCCATTGTTGAACATTTCGCACCATTTTCTCACATTTTTTTCATTCATTACAGTATCACCATACACTTCTTTCAATTGCCGGTAAATTTCTGCAGGTTTCAAATGTTGGGCATTCAAAAATCGAATCACACTCCTCACCTCACAGTCGGCGGGATTATCAATCACGTCGTTCATTTTGAAGTAACACAAAATGTACAATGGCGACTTGTTGGAACCAGTACTCACAACATTATGAGAACACATATTAAGGAAGCCAGTTGACCTTCAAACATGGAAGGGGAGTCAGCTGCGCGGCGGGTATGCGCGCACGGTCGTTATTTCCTGGATCCCCCTCGTATATATGATAAGACTTTCTTGTGTTAAATTCTAATGTACCTTGTTTACATGTTTCGACCTATTTATGGGTCATCCTCAGAACTGGTCGTTGTTGGTCTTGGCACTTCTTGTTTTCTTTCCTGTGAGGATTACAGCCACACAAACATATACAAACTCAAATGTAACACCTGCAACAACTTCTACATAGGACAGACAGGCAGACCATTTCAAACACGTTACAAAGAACACATCACAGCCATAACAAAATTACAAAACACCTCCACATATGCAGAACACATCACAAATGCTAACCACGCCCACAGAGACATCAACACAGACATGGAAATACTACACATCCAACCAAAAAGCCAGAAACTAAACACACTAGAACAATATGAAATATACAGACACACGGAAACACATCCCAACGAAATTCTCAACACACAACTCAATTTCAGAACACACACACTCTTTGACTCTGCATTATACCACATGAACACATCCTCACAGGAAACAAAACAAGAGGTGCCAAGACCAACAACGACCAGTTCTGAGGATGACCCATAAATAGGTCGAAACATGTAAACAAGGTAGGTTAGAATTTAACACAAGAAAGTCTTATCATACATATTCCGAAGTGATGCAGTATTAAAAGTTGTGTAATCAAGATGTAAAATATATCCTGTTCCTACATTCCTTAATAAACTTATAACACCACTCATGTAATGTTATAGTCACTATACTGAAAGTTATTCATTACACATTGCATCTCCATCAACTATTCCTGCAACACCTTCTCCTTACAAAATACTGGGCCTAATGACGTCAAACATTTAATACTATGAGCCTGCTATTAACACTTGTAACATATTGGATACCGTACTGAAAATCACTGACAATGAAATTAGCTTTTATACAGTTTACAGTATGTCTCTTATTGTTAAGAATTATTTCTCCTCTATTCCTTTAGACACACACACACACACACACACACACACACACACACACACACACACACACACACACACACACACACACACACTGCCTTCTGATTGAGCTGTGTGCCTCTGACAAAATGGAACTGTGAAGGAAAATATTAGTCTCTAAGAATGACTGAACGGATAGCAAACTCAAGACAAGTGTTGTAAATAGAAATGAGACCTATGTCAATAAATATTGCCATCCAGGAGTATACATTTGAAGGTGTATCCCAATTCAGATACCTTGGAGTTATTATTAATAATAACTGTGATGTGAGTGGTTGTGTCAACGACAGAATACAGGCTGGAAATCGGGCTTATTACGCTAATCTTCCACTGTTTAAAAATCAGTTGTTATCGAGGATGACAAAGATTAAAGTTTATAAAACATTAGTTCGTCCTGTAGTTACCTTTGGTTCAGAGACATGGACATTTACAAAGAAAGAAGAGAACTCCTTAAGAAGTTTTGAACGGAAGATTCTGCGTAGAATCTTTGGCCCAGTCAATGATCATCAAGGATGGAGGATACGCTCCAACAATGAACTTCTTAACCTGATAGGAGGTCAAGATGTTGTAAAATTTATGAAAGCTCAAACACTGAGATGGCTGGGACATATAAACAGGATGTCTGAAACACGCACTCCTATTAAAATGTTAAAGGGTAGACTATATAACAGGAAGAGAAAGGGTAGACCAAAGTTAAGGTGGATGGATGGGGTATCCAAAGATCTTAAAATTATGGGAGTGAGAGGATGGACTAACATGGTAAAGGACAGAGTAAGATGGAAGGCTGTTGTTAAGGAGGCCAAAACCCACCCCGGGTTGTATCGCTAACTGATGATGATGATCTATGTAAATAATAGATTCTAGGAAGAAGGACATTGCTATTAAATTCATAAAATAAGAATTTATAATAGAAATAGGACGAAGTATAGTAAATAATGGATCAAGGGAAAGTTAATCATAAGTAGGTAATAGCAAAACAACAAAGGTATCAGCAATAGGAATGTAGTGCTTCAATAGAATTTAGAAATGAGTGCATCATTAGTATGAAGTAATAAAGCTAATCTGTATTAATAATGGAACTATAGTGCTAGATATAAGAAACTTGGTAAAATTACAACGGAGATATAGTACAACATTGCACAGAGTACACATTAGAACGAAGGAACAGAACACGACAAAGCACATTAAACCTAAAGCCTGTTGACCATAAGTAAGACAATTCTCTATAAATCGAAAGATAATACGTAAATTAAGAGACAAATTCTAAGTATAATAAGAATATAATGCATGTAATATTACTTTGTAATGGGGCATGCTGTATAAGAAATTAAAAAAAAAACACACACACACACACACGTAGGCTATTTACAGTGCAATTATAAAGTTTAATACATTTCATGCAATAAACTTGTATTTAAATAATTGATTAAATGGCGATCTTACTTGTGTTAATTATGTAAGCATGTGTGGCTTACAGCTGTTTCGGTGCTACTTGACACCATCCTCAGAGCCTACTGGATCTTGGCGCTGCCTGTTGTGGGGGTGCGTTCGTGTGATGATATTCAAATAGTGTGTGTGTTCTGAAATTGATATGTGTGTTGAGAATTTGATTAGGGTGTGTTTTAGTGTGTCTGTATATTTCATATTGTTCTAGTGTGTTGAGTTTTTGGTTTTTGGGTTGTATGTGTAGGATTTCCATGTCTTTATTTATGTTATTGTATGTGTGGTCAGCATTAGTTCTATGTTCGGCATATGTAGATGTATTGTGTCCTCTGGTTATTGCTTTAATGTGTTCTTTGTATCGAGTTTGGAATGATCTGCCTGTCTGTCCAGTGTAGTAACTGTCGTAACTATTGCATGTGAGTTTGTATACACCTGTGTGGTTGTATTTATTTATTTGTGTTGTTTGTGTGTTGAGATGTCTTTGTAGTGTGTTTTCTGTTCTGTATGCTATGTTGTATTTCTGTTTTCTGAATGAGGATGCGATCTTGTTTGTGTTTTTGTTTTCATATGTTAGTGTGATATCTTTCTTGTGTTCTTATGTTTGTGTTGTGTTTTGTGTGTTTTTGTGTTTGTTGAGTTTTTGTTTTGTCTTCCTTATGATGTTGTCTATTATGTTTGGGTTGTAACCATTTTCTTGTGCTATGTATTTGATTGTGTTCACTTCTTCATTGTAGTGTTGTTGGCTCATGGGTATGTTGAAAAATCTGTGTACCATTGTCCTGAATGCAGCATGTTTGTGTTTTGTGGGATGATTAGATGTATTGTGTATGTGTGTTGTGGTGGTGGTGGTTGGTTTTCTGTATATTTTGAAGGTGTGTTTGTTGTCAACTTTTGTTATTTGAGATAGCGCCGAAATCCAGTAGGCTCTGAGGATGGTGTCAAGTAGCACCGAAACAGCTGTAAGCCACACATGCTTACATAATTAACACGAGTAAGATCGCCATTTAATTAATTATTTATATTCAAGTGTTAAAAGTTGTGTACGAAAGATTCAACATGGATTATCAAAACTTGTATTATTTAACTAAACCACTCACCCTTTCAACCTTGTCTTCTCCTCACATTGCAACTCTTTACGTGTCTAGCTGTATCATGCAACCAGGACACTGCTGCAAATATGATCACAGCAATCTGCGACATGAAGGAAACATCACTGCCAGGCAATCAAGCAACATAATACCATCTACCCAAGGAATCAGCCTGCAAACGTAAGCAATGTTATAGCTCCAATATCTGTATGTTTCAAATCAACAATGCAACAAAGATATCAAGAAATACATAAGACAAAGCAAATGAAGAATGCCAAAGGAAAAATATTCATAACTAGAAAATCAAACATTACAAAATGAAGAAAAGATGAACAACAGCCAAAGAGAAACATACATGGACAAGGACTGGGAAAAGTGAAATACAAGAGGGTGAAATAATAAAAAAAAAATTACGGTACTGAAATGGAGTCTATCATCTTCTATAATTTCATCTTGCTATATGCAGGGCTGGGCAGTATTTGAAATACATTTGTATTTTGTAATTTGTAAGGATTTTCGAAAGTATTTTGTATTTTGCAGTGGCGAAGCTACATTCATGTAACTGGGTATTCTAAAGTTCATACCTTATATTTTTTGTAGATAAATTCCAGTCGGCGTGTTTTTCGCTCTGCAAAGATGTCAATGATGCGTTCTTTGAAAATGTCGTCCCTGGAAAGACTGTTCAACAAACCCTTCTCAATAGCCAGAATACTCAAATTGCTCAGTCTAGAATCTGACATGGAGTTCCTTAAAAATGTCTTAACTCTCTTCAGTGCACTCGTACTTCATTCACTCGACGCAGCAGATACAGGGAAGGTGAGAATCAGTCTTATGAGCCACACTGTTTCTTGATAGATTTGTTCTAGGCCATTGTTAAAAAAATATTTCAGAAAGAAACCTGCAGGCAAATGCTTTGTTTGGTCAGAATAAACGTTCGTTAGTTCATTTCGAAGCTGTTCACTGTCAAAGTATGGATACTTTTTACCAATGCACTCAACTTAAGTGACGGAAACACTGATCTATAAGCAGGGAACTGTTTTTCATTGAGTAATTCAACAAAATTAAAGTTTTTAAGATCTTCAAATCTCGATTCCATTCGTATCACTATGGTATCAATTATTTCAAAAGCTAGGACTTGTAGTGTCATAAATTATCCTGATCCTGCCTGAGTGCCTTGGCATCTTTGATGCACTCCTCAACAGTTTCCTGATTTCTAAGAGATTTTACATTTGTTACATACAGCAAGTTTTACTTCATGATTGCAATGCTGATATTTGATGTACACTTTATTTGCAACATTATGTATAAGTGGTGAATGTAAACAATATTTTCCGCAGTTGCGAGCATCGTTAAATAAACCATAATTTAATTTTCTACGGGGAAGATAACTATATACATAGAAGTCACAATGATAAGAGGATAGATAGGGTGGAGATCATAGTAATAACAAATTACAATGAAAGCAGTAGTGGTGGTGTAGTGGCAAAATTTCCTAACAATAACAATAAACGCACAGTCTGTAACGTTTTATTAGATTTGGTTTTCTTAACTTATCGGCATTATAGGTCTATTTACACGAGTTCTGAGTGTACTTCTACTGTCATGGCGTTTAGCAGCATGATATCTGTAGGGGGCTGCAGCTGGTTGGGAGATATACAAGTTGGATAGTGACTCGCTTCTTTGCTTAACATTTAACATTTCAGGGGCCAAAAAGACCTGCGATACTTTTTTTTAATACCATAATTTCTCACACACTGACAGATTGCAGCATTGCCAACCGTGGCCAAATTGGGCCATACGTAGCTTTTAGCAGAATGGTCGTAGTCGAATGGCAAAGTGTAGCCGAATGAGATTCGATCTAATGACCACTTGTGAATACTCAATTTTATGTGCAAACACGTTCTTCTATCAAATGTTATTTTCTCACACTCTAATACCCATAAGAAGTTTCTCGCTTCCTCAAAAAAATTACGAAAACATAATAGAAAATTTAAGGTAGAACTGAATTCCGGACACTGCGACCATTATTTATGGCAAGGAAAGCTTTCGTATTTTCAGTGTTCTTTTCCTGTTATGTGAATAGTGCCCATTGTTTAACGGTCAATTCCTGGATTCGTGAATTCGCCGACACCTGACAGTGTCTTTATTGGGAGTCGACTATGCAACAAAAATGAATTGGCCCTAAATTAATGAATGACATATCCAACACATCCGCTTTCCAACAATGTAACTATAGCATAGGTCATGGATTCTGTTTCTGAATGTGTGTGGCTTCATTTTGGTATTTGTAGTTAAATTTCGGGACGTTTGTAGCAGACTCGCTAGTATTGAGGTTGGTAATGCTGAATGACACTTTTTTTTTTCGTGACCCTATCTATTACTTTTTTATGTTTTTCAGCTTTCTTAAACTAGTACGTACTCAACACCCATGCCCAAGGCGGGACTCGAATCCACAACCTTTCGGACCAAGCGACAGAGACATGCAGTGCCTCTCCCGCTTGAGCCTTCCAGGTCGGCAAAATGTTCAGAGTCTAGGCTCTTCACAGAGCTGTCTAGCATTAGTGACGTATGCAACACTCCGGTTGGCGCATGCGCATATGCTTTCTCTATCTGCTGCAGAGAGCCTGATTTGAAACAGTTTCATTCACTCACAGTGAGTAGCCACAATGTCGTTATGCGCCTGTTCCGCGCCGAGGAGCTGGCGTCAATCCTTCCGTAACTAGAGAGCGTAATACTAGAGAGATTTCATTTACCTATACCAATGAAAACAGGAAAATGTAAATGCGCTTATTTCTTGAAAATCCAATGGGTATTCTAAGGCTCACAGATTCCCCTTCAGCTTCGCCCCTGGTATTTTGTACTTAAATACATAAAATTGATGTATTTTGTATTTCAAATACTCAAAATACTTTCTTCTTCTTCTTGTCCTTCAAGTTTTGGATTTGGATTTGAAGAATGAACTTTTGTCTTATTTGTCTACCCATTTCAGATGTGCTACCCATACACTTAGTTTTCTTGCCTGATTACCTTAATGTCATAAAGAAATCTCCAACAGCATCAAGAATCCATCTCCCAACACTTGCTAAATGTTCAGCATTATGGAATGCGTCTAGGAGACTCAAATCCTCAGAAATTATAACAGACATCTTGAAATATTCATTAAAGTTTCCTTGCCCAACTCGATGGAATTCTCTTTATGACTCAGTCTCTCAAAAATTGCAATTCAAACATGATATAAACAGTATATGTGAAAAACTGGGATTGCCAACCTTCAAAGATGTTGAGTTTCAGTACCTTGAAGAATATTGTGCAGTTCTGAAACCCATTGCCGTAGCCCTTGATTTAATGCAAAATGAGAAGACGTGCTATTACTTTTGTCCACATTAATTTCCCTCAAAAATAGATTACATATTCTGTTACCTAGTAATTTATGCCATCTATTCCAAGTAACTCCAATCCTAATAAGTTCATTTTCATCAAGATTTAAAGCGATGCTTGATCTGATCCGAGAAGCTAATTGAGCTATTTTGGCAGCTTGCTTCCACCCATCATTTAAGATGAGATGGCTACCTGACACTGCCTCACCAAATGATAAGAAGAGGATACAGAATATGTGTGTGAAATCAGCTGAGCAGTTCTCTGCTACACCTTTGGTCAGTTCAGACGATGAAGACGATGAAAACAATTTTTATGTTTTCAATTCAAGTACAACAGACTTTGAAAAGCAAAAAGAAAAGAACTTGTCTACTGTGGAGTATGATCATCATCATCATCATCATCATCGACGCTACAGCCCAATTTGAGCCTCGGCCTCCCTTAGAACTCTCTTCCATGTATCTCTGTCCCTGGCAACCAACCGCCATCCTTTAATTCCCACCTTCTTTAGATCCTCTAACACTCCATCCATCCATCGCAGTCTTGGTCGTCCTACACTCCTTTTTCCTTCAAATTTATTCCCCATAACTTTCTTGGGTATCTCATGATCTGCCATCCTTTGCACATGTCCTGCCCATCTTAATCTTGATATTTTAATGACTGTAACCACATCAGGGGACTTATATAGTTGGTAAAGTTCAAAGTTGTATCTTATTCGCCATTCTCCATTATCACATATTGGGCCATATATCTTCCTTAGAATTTTGGTTTCAAAGGATCTCAATCTTGACATATGAGTCTTTGAGAGGGTCCACGTATCACTGCCATATGTTAATACAGGTTTTACCAAAACATTATAAATATTGCATTTTGTTTCTCTTGTAAGAAGTCTTGACTTAAAGTGCCTCAATAATCCAAAATATGCTTTATTGGCATTTTGAATTCTTCTATCAATTTCTTCACTAATATCATTAGTGTCATTGATTAAGGAGCCCAGATATACAAAACTAGAGACCCTCTGAAATTTATATTGATTAATTTTTAAATGGATTGTTGTTGTCAAGTCCCTTTTTTGTTTTTTACATCCAACAATCATGTACTTAGTCTTCTGTTCGTTAATTTTCAGCCCCATTTTTTGGGCTGCTGTTTCTAAAGCAGTAAATGTTCTCTTAACATTCTCCACAGATCGACCAATGATATCTATATCATCAGCATAGGCCAGTATTTGGGATGATTTGTAGAGTATTGTACTTCTAGTTTGTATATCTGCATCCCTTATCACTTTTTCAAGGGCAATATTAAATAAAAGACACACTAATGAGTCGCCCTGTCTTAGACCCTTAGTTGTTTGAAATAAATCTGATAGTTCAGATTGGATCTTTATTTGACACTGACTGTCATCCATGCATGTTTTAACTAGTCTCACCAGCTTCTTCAGAATGTTCAGCTCTACCATCGCATTATAAAGCTCAGCTCTATTGATGCTGTCATATGCCGTTGAAAAATCAACAAACAAGTGATGAGTTTCAATATTTTGTTCATATGTTTTCTCAATAATTTGTCTTAAAGTAAAAATTTGATCAATTGTCGACTTTCCGCTTCTGAAGCCAGCTTGATATTTTCCTATGGCCCTTTCTGTGTATGGTAATAGCCTGTTGTGCAAGATTCTGGAGAATATCTTATAAGTGGTATTTAATAACGTTATTCCTCTATAATTAGAGCAAATCATCTGGTCACCCTTCTTGTGTAATGGGCATATAACTCCAATTCTCCAATCATCAGGAATCATTTCTTGTGTCCACATGTCCTTAATTAATTTCTGTATGTCTTGTATTAATTCATTACTGCTACTCTGAAGGAGTTCTGATTGGATACTATCCATTCCTGGTGCTTTGTTTTTCTTTAATCCAATTATTACATCTCTTATCTCTTCTTCGGTGGGTTCATCAATATCATCATGATCATCATTCCTATAATCGTTATTATTTATAATACATTGTAGATCATTATGTTCCTTGTTTAAAAGTTCCTTAAAATGTTCGGTCCATCGTTTTAGAATTTCATTCCTTTTTGTTAAAATCATCCCTTCATTATCCTTACACATAGTGATTCTAGGTTTAAAGTTTTTCCTATCGGAGTTGACAATTTTATAAAAGTGCTTACTATTGTTTGTCCTTCTGAAGTCTTCTAAGTTTACAATACGCTGGTTCTCATATATCCTCTGCTTTATCCTATGAACTCTTTTCTCCTCTCTCCTTTTAATTCTATATTCTTCTTTAGATTGTCTTGTGCATCCTCTTTGTAGCATTACGGTATAAGCTAACTTCTTCTCTTGTGTAACCAATTCATATTCCTCATCAAACCAGTGATTTCTTTCTGGTTTATCAATTTCTCCTAATACACTTACAGCTGTTCTAGTAATTATATTCTTTATTCCATTCCATTGTTCATTTATTGTCACATTATTTGCTGTTGTGTCATTCTTCCTATTTCTTAGTTGCTCCTCCATTTGCTACTTGTATAACTTTTCAGTTTTCTCATTTTTTAGCTCTTCAGTGTTGAATTTTACGATTTTCCTGCTGTTAACTTGGCGTGTTTTTACATTTTTATGATTTGATATTCTTTGTCGAAATTTGGATATAACCATAAAATGATCTGAGTCCATATTAACTCCTCTGTAAGATCTAACATCCATCAAGCTGGATATATATCTCTTATCTACGAGGGGGATCCAGGAAATAACGACCGTTTTGTTGTAATAATTAAAAAAATATATATTTATTTGAAAAAACAAAGTCTGTTACGTAACTGAAGCTTCCTTTACTTCTCTACATAATCACCACCTACATTTAAACATTTGTCGTATCTGTTCACTAGCTTTAGAATTCCCGTGTTATACTCCTCTGCCGCCAGTTCGTTAAGCCAGGTGTTCACTGTCTTCTTCAACTCTTCATCACTTCCAAAACGCGTACCACCCAGAAAGTCTTTCAGCTTAGTGAAAAGGTGAAAATCGCTAGGAGCAAGGTCTGGACTATAGGGTGGATGATCAAAGATTTCCCAACCGAATTGATCCAGCAATTCTCGAGTTGAAGCAGCAGTGTGCGGATGGGCACAGATTTTGTGGTAGCCAAGATGTTGCGACACAATTTCACCAAGCAAAGAACGAGAAATGTCAGGAAAGGCAATATGCAATTCGTTGAGTGATGTGCGCCTGTCTTGCAAGATTCTGTCGTTCACTTTAGTCTTTAGGTCTTCTGTGATGAGTGATGGGCGTCCGGGTCGAGTTTCATCGTGGACATTTGTTCGCCCATTGTTGAACATTTCGCACCATTTTCTCACATTTATTTAATTCATTACAGTATCACCATACACTTCTTTCAATTGCCGGTAAATTTCTGCAGGTTTCAAATGTCCGGCATTCAAAAATCGAATCACACTCCTCTCCTCACAGTCGGCGGGATTATCAATCACGTCGTCCATTTTGAAGTAACACAAAATGCATAATGGCGACTTGTTGCAACCAGTACTCACAACATTATGAGAACACATCTTAAGGAAGCCAGTTGACCTTCAAACAAGGAAGGGGAGTCAGCTGCGCAGCGGGTATGCGCGAACGGTCGTTATTTCCTGGATCCCCCTCGTATTAGAATGTGGTCAATCTGGTTCACAGTTACTCCGTTAGGGTGTTTCCAGGTACCTTTGTGGATCTTCTTATGACAAAATATTGTACTTCCTATGACCATTCCTCTAGAGGCTGCAAAATTTATTAGCCTACATCCATTGTCATTACTGACATTGTGGAGGCTATGTTTCCCAATGGTGGTTTGGTATACACTTTCTTTACCAACTTGTGCATTCAGATCACCTAGTATAATTTTAATGTCGTTCTTGGGACAGGAGTCATAAGCTTTATCTAATTGATAATAAAAACTTTCTTTTTCATTATCTTGCTTGTCTTCTGTCGGAGCGTGGACATTAATTAGGCTACAATTGAAGAATTTACCTCTAGTTCTAAGGATGCATATTCTATCACTTAAGGGTTTAAAGTCCATGATAATATGCTTGACTCTATTATTTACTACAAATCCTGTACCAAATTGATGTTTATGCTTGTTACAACTATAGAAGACCGTACATTCTTTCTTCTCAGTGACTCCTTCACCTAACCATCTCACTTCCTGTATTGCTGTTATGTCCGCAGTACATATTTTCAATTGTTCAATCAGCGTTTTCAATGCTCCTGGTTTGTATAATGTTAGGACGTTCCAAGTACCAATCCGTAGCTCATTTACCTTTTTCAAGCCAGGTTGCCAACGATTAATCCGTCCGTTTACTAACCCTACGCCTAACCTCCCAGCAATCCTGAGGGGACGATGATTTTCTGTCAGGGTTTACTCCCTTAGCTGATAAGTCTCAATTATAGCGTCAAGGACTCGCTTTGCGCCCTCACATGGCTTAGCGTTACCCAGGGACCATGACGTGGACATGCATGTGTAGGACTTGGTAGGATTAAATGGCGTTTCTCGAGTTTTAATAGTTCACAACCATCAGCAAATTGTGAACCCTCGAGGCCACATACTACCCCTTTTGTCCCCACTGTGGAGTATGAGTCATACAATTATTCAATGGCAAAGGGACAACCCTGTGCACTCTAGAGAATTACCCAACAGTGAAAAAAGCTTTTATAAAATATAAGACAAGTTTGTGTTCCTCTGCACCTGTAGAAAGACTGTTCTGTTTTGCAGGATTTATTCATTTATCAGCAAGGGGATCCTTACCGGTATTTGATGAACATTTTAAGAAACTGTTTTTTTTTAAGGGAGCAGTAATTATTCAGATGTAGCATAATTTCATTGCTGACTGGGAAAAGGAAGAATGTTCAGTTACAGTCTTTATATGAAATTTCGAGATAAAAATACTTTTAATGTTAATATAATATTTTAGATTTTCAGTAATATTCTTACTTCTTTATATATTGCATCGAGTATTTGAAATACAAATGTATTTTGAGTATTTGAAATACAAATGTATTTTGGTTAATTTTTTAAAAGTATTTTGTATTTGTAATTCAAATACTATTCTTTGAAGTATTTTGTATTTGTATTTGAAATACTTGAATGTCAGTATTTTGCCCAGCCCTGGCTATATGAATATCTAGTATTCGTGGAACTGACAGTGAAGTTTCAACATTCCTTATAATTGGGAAATAGGTAATCAGCTTCAGAGCTACAATTCAACCAGATACTGCTGTCATGTGCTTCTGACTCCTTGAGAGGTTACCAGACATAAAGTCCTGGATTATAATGTCCACTTCACTCTGATGTCCAGAACCATAATGTCCATAGCTCTAAAATATACACTATATCCATTGTTCAAGGTAGTTATAGTAATCTATGTAAAAATTTTCAAGTACAGTACAAACTGAAATGTTTGAAGATGGAACGAAATCCTCAGTTAGTGCCATCACAGAAGGGTAAGCCACTTCTTTCTTTTTGTGGGTACCTGTACCAACGTTATGACTTTAATAGAGATAGGACAAAAATATATTGGTGATGCAGGGAAAGAAAATTTGTAATGCTGCAATGATAACTAACAGCAACCTGCATAACATTTGGGTTTTGTGGGATGGCACAGATAAGCAATTACATAGTGCCGATTTATACATTGTATAAAGCGCGAAGGAAATGAAATTTGGAGACAAATATTGCAAGAAAGAGGGGGGCATACACAAATTAAAGAGCCGGTGAATAAAATGTATATGACAAATCAAAGACAAATTCTCCAGATTGTGAGAAACTACAACAGGTACAAATAAAATGGAGAAATTCTCATATAGCTACCTTAAAAGTATTGGTTACCATCTTAAAAGTGGTGCTCTGGTTCCCGATGAATAATAATACTTATTTGTACGTGTTATGGAATAAAATTTATTGTGTTCTATTCAAGCAGAATTAGCCTTTGAACTTGGACATTAAGGACGTTTGACACTGGACATTTTCACCATATGGACATTTTGACCTTATGGAGGTTTTATCATATGGACGTTCTGTAGTATGGACTATATACGGTGGAAGCCCTTGAGAAATGAGTGGCAATGCGAGCTAATAAGGTAAACTGATATGTCTCTCATAAATAACTACCATTCACTTCCTGCTATTCAACAAAAATCTGCAATATCTCTGTACAATTTACACTATCCATTCATTTAGGAGGAAAGACCTCCACCAAGATTCGTCCATTTTATTATTCATTGCACTTGTTCCCAATTCTTTCTTATTAACTATTAAGACTATCAACACGAAACCACAGTCTAGTATACACAGTCACGAAGCTCAATACGTAGTAAATATGCATCCATAGATAGTTGCTAACCACTAGGATTGCTACTATCATCTCATTACAGACAATGCAGAATAGTACCGGCACAGTCTATTGTTCCTAGCACCGTCACAACTCAAGCTTCGTGACTGTATATACTAGACTGTGGTACTATGGACTGTGACGAAACTCTGTCAACAAGCCCTCATTACTGCATAACCTGCAATGTCAGTGGCATACATTAATATCAACCACTCCTGGTAAACAAAGGTTAACAGTACATTGCAATGATTCCAAATGGAACAGAATGTACGTTACATGTGATTCAGACTCTGCAGTTGCAGTGAAAACTACCTATCATAACGAACTCATTTACTATAGACATATGGATGACAGAGCTTATGGCACGAAGAATTTGAAAGCACAAACATTTCTTTTTTTTTTTTTTTTTTTTTTTTAATGAATAACATTTTGAGCAGACTCCATTCCATTACAAATTGACCTACTCAAAACTCGACTGATTTGGAGAAAAAGAAAAAAAAAAAAAGGAAGAGAGTCCATACTTTTTGCTCAATGTCTTTATAACTTTGCTGACATGATTCTTTGGAGTAAACTAAGCAATTTTTATTATTCAAATCTGAAAATAGAATTTGCAACCACAAACATAATTTTTTTAATGAATAACATTTTGAACAGACTTCATTCCATTATTAATTGACCTACTGGAAAACTCCTGTTGCGAAAATCATCCTCTACATAGGACAATTTTACATATAATTACTGTATTTATCTTCAAAGATTCAAAACATATCCCACATTAGAATATATCTGCATATTCATGGAATTATATAATTATAATCAATTCAAAATAATAATTTTAGTTTGCAACATAGCCACAGTTTTGAGCTTGGTATCTCAATGAAGTCTTTTGCCCAATTTGAAGTCTACATTTTGTCCGTTGGAAGAATAATAAATGTCAGAGATTGTGAAATAGAAAACAGATAGGGTAAAGTCGGATGAATCGGGTCAGTAACCAAATCGGTCATTTTTAGAAATTTCCTCCTTATCACCAAATAACAAGTACATAAGGAAGTTCTGCCATTTAGCGTCGACCATGAGAACTTCATCTACAAGTTGAAAACAGCAAGGCATCGGAAGTCATGTTCGTTGTTGTGTTATTATTAGTTGAAGATTGTGCTTTTTGAGATAAGGCATGCAAATATTTTACTTTTAAAATACTATTGAAATGCTATTCAAATAAGTGATGCAATTCGTTTTTAATTTATTGCGCATTTGTAACATAATACATGCATGTGTTTGAAGTAAGGTTATGGCATTGCCAGCGCTCTATTGTCCTCTTGCATTAGAACCAACCCTCTAAAATGAAATGTTGCGTTTCGGGCGAATAGGGTCACTAAAAAACAGTGAAACGGGTCAATTTTCTGTACTCATTTTTTTTTACATTTTAGTTTATGGATTGTGTTATGATTACAGATGGGGAGGTGTGAAAGAAAAACGACTACTTTGTGGACAGAGGATGATATGAAGAAAGTGATTAAAGCTTTCCGGGAAGGTAGAAGTCAGCGCCATGCAGAGGAATTATTTGGAGTTCCTCATTTCTGCCATCAGAGAAGACTCCAAAGTGGGAAAGATCTTTCAGAAAAATTGAAGGGTGGGCAAACTGTATTTAATAAAGCCAGGAAAAAGAATTTGTTTCTAGAATATTGAGACTCTCTGCTTGTTGTTTTCCATTGGACTCAAACGATGTGCGTAAAGCTGCCTGTGAATCCAATAAAGTAAAGCATAACTTCACTGAAGCAAAGCAAATGGCTGGTAAAGCATGGCTAATAAAATTCATGGAAAGAAACCCACATATTTCTTTGAGAAAAGCGGAAGGACTTTCTTCAGCTCGTTGCAGTGATCTTAATAAAGAAGATGTGATGGAGTATTTTTCATTGTTGAAGACCAATGAAGAATTTGACTTGATGGACAAACTGCAGATGATTAGAATGCGGATGAATCTGGTTTCCCGTTAAACAACAAATCAACAAGGAAGGTATTCGCCGAGAAAGGAAGCAGAATGGTATATGCCCAGACGTGTGTAGAAAAATAAGGGCTTGTCACCATCTTAGCTTGCACTAATGCCATAGGAAATTTCATTCCTCCTATGGTCATTTTTAAAGGTAAGAAGCATCTACCTGAATTCAGAGATGGTTTGCCGACTGGGTCTCTAGCAACAATGACAGAATCAGGGTGGATCAACGAGGGAAAGTTCCTGATGTGAACCAGAGTTTTGCAAAAGGAAACACCGATAAGAGAATCCAGAATTAACCACATCATCGTCATCACCATGTGAGTAATCAGAATCCAGCGAAGAAGAAGATAATAATAGATCATGTGGACTATGCAAGATCAAATACAGTGATGCTTCATCTGTTCGTCTTGGTGACTGGATTCAGTGCCATGGAAAAGGAAGGGAATGGTATCAAGAGAAATGTGTTGGGGCAGAGGGAAGGAAGAAATTTGTTTGTTGAAGATGCGTTGTTCTTAAGTGTACTTTTCAACTGACCCTATTCAACCACTACTTTGACCCGATTCACCCAACTAGAGAAAGGCGAATAGGGTCATGCAGAGCTTTACTAAAATGCAGTTTAAAAGACTCTAAATAGCATTTGTGCAATCTTAACTAGTGATACGTACAGGTTAAAGTGCATAGTTTGTAACTGCGTACAATAAACAACGTTGGTATGAACATGTGTTTTATAATTAAGAGATTTCTCTTTTCTGACCCGATTCATCCGACTTTACCCTACTGAAGATGGTGTAAGGTATACAAAGTATAGTGCGCTTATTACTATTATAAGTGTCCAAATAATTATAAAATTATTTAGATAATGAGTAAAAATTATATATTTTAAAAAAACTACAACAAAGGAGATTCCAGATGACACAAAAACAACATTATTTGCTAAAATTTTGAAGAAATCTGACATTTCTAAAATCGATATGTAGCTTACATCAAATAACATTCAGAGCCAAGAGAATTCTCACACTGCAAGTGAAGTAAAAAGCACAGCTGAAGTGAACAAGTCTACAAAAAAGTGCACTAGATTTGCTCGACTTTATTGGTGATTATTAGTAAACCTGCGGGAATGCTACAGTGAAAAGGAGGGTCTCTGAGCCCCTTTGTTCTGCTTGTGTAGAGAAAACTTTGTTTTGGAAAGTCAAAATGACCCATTTTTTAATTTTTTCCGGCCTCTACCATCCATATGCTAGGGGACAGAGGGTTCTCCTTTACAGATAGAGTTCGGGGAGCTCTATTTGCCACACGTATCGCCTTTGTTGTCATTACACATAGCAGAGTTATGGCAGTGAGAATGTTGGCGGAATGGAATAGCCTTGGTATTCTTTTTTAATCATGACTTGAATCAAGTTTCTTCATGGGCAAATAAGTTCGGACTTAGATTAAATGCTAGTAAGTCACAAGCTATAATAATTGGACATAAGAGACTACTGAACACAGTGAACAACAGACATATCCCAATTATTACAGTAAATAACGCCACTATTCCGTGCCATTTTGTCATCAGAAACCTCGGCATTTTCTTGGACGAAAATTAAAATTGGGAATGCCGAATAAAGGAAATATCCAAGAGAGTGTGCTATAGCATGCATTCTCTTAACACATTCAGAAACTTCCTCCCACCAGAATTAAAACAGACTTTAATGCAAACCCTTGTGCTACCACTGTTTGACTATTGCGACGTAATACTTACAGACTTGACAACTGACCTTTCGAACAAGCTGCAGCATGTGCACAATATGTGTGTCAGATTCATCAGCAATGCTCACAAATTTGACCATATTACACCCTCGTTCAAATCTTTATCCTGGGTGCAACTTAGTAACCGTAGAACACTTCATTCGCTGTCTCTTCTGTTTCGAGTTCTCCACACTTCTACTCAAAATTATCTTCGTTCCCAGTTTAACTACTTATCCTCCAATCACAATCTAAACACCAGGTCACAGGAGAGCCAAATCCTATAGAACATCCCACTATTCATCCTCTTTTACTGTCTCAGTTCCCTGTGAATGGAATTTTCTACCTCAGAAGATTAGGGGCTGCCAGACAATAACCACTTTCAAGAAAAGGCTAAATGATTTCTTATGGGCGCATTCAAATTTAAGTTATGTTTAATAATTTAATTTAATTTAGGTATGACTATTATTATTATTATTATTATTATTATTATTATTATTATTATTATTACATAATTATTTTATTGGTGTTGTGAAGATAAAAAGAATTGCCATTGTATTATATTAATTATGTATTATATTGTCTTGTTTAAATTACATAAGTTAGGTGTTCATGAGTGAGATAGTTATATACAATAGAAGTAATTTAATACAGTTATATGAACACTTTTTAATGATTGAATAAAATTAATAAAATCGGTTAAAAACCAGACATGTTTCGGAGGAATGCTCCTCCATCTTCAGTGGTGGTACCACGACGCTGACTGAGTCTTCCTTAAGCTACGTTACGCGGTCGAACATCTGTACCAGCGTCGTGTATTAAATTACTTCTATTGTATATAACTATATTGTCTTGTATTGTAGTATTGTATTGCTTTGAATTGTATTGTATTGTACTGTATTGAATTGTATTGTATTGTATTAATTATGGGTATATTCATAGCAATGTAGTAATTTTCTTGGTTGAGTGAAAGGCTTTAACTCTGCCAGTTAAAATAAACCATTATTATTATTATTATTATTATTATTATTATTATTATTATTATTATTATTATTATTATTATTTTCATCAGCTTGTGGTCGAGATTCATATTTTCATGCTATTGTATCCGAAGCAAGTCAAGGGGGAATTCAAGACCCCATCCTGTTCCTCGGTATGGCCATTATTACCAGAGATTAGAGACTGAAATATTTTAGGTACTAAAAACTAAGTCTATAAAAAAGTGCAATGGATTTGCTCCATTCTCGCCACCATAACTCTGCCGTATGTATAGTGAGAACAAAGCTGATAAGTGCAGTGAATAGAGCTCTTCGAACTCTGTCTGCAGTGTAAAGGGCAACTCTCTGTCCCCAGGCATATGGACGATAGAGGCCGGCAAAATTTGTGCTATTCTGTGTCTTGGTCAATCTATAATTGGGAGTTTATAAATTCGTTCTTGTTCCAATGTAACCATGAACATCATGAACACTCATATAACTAGGTTCTTTAGATGAACATTCTAGTTCAATTTTTATTTTTTATGAGGATATTTAAAATAATGCAGTATTAATGAGCTTGTAGACAACTGAGTGATTCGTAATTGAATGCATGTTATCATTGTTCTGAATAAAAATTACCTTTAGTAATGTTAACGGTATAAACTATTACCATGTAGTGGCAAATACTTTGTCTACATGTTTTATTCTTTTTTTTTTTTTGCAAGAATATTGTTTAAAAATAAAGTAAAGCAGACTAAATAAGTTGTTGTTTTCTAATGCCAGGCGTTTGACAATAAAGTCATTTGACCTCTTGCACTCCAATATTTTTCAAAGATATTATCATGGCCAGCCACTGAAGCACAGATTTTGAGATGTTCCGAATCCATTTCTTGGTTTGAGTTGCACAATGGGCAGTTAGGGGACTGATATATTTCAATTCTATGCAGGTGTTTGGCCAAACAATCATAGCCTGTTGCCAATCTAAATGCAGCTACAGACGATTTTCGTGGTAAATCGGGAATTAACAGAGAGAAGGAAGGGGCTACTCATCAATTAGCACTGGTCAGCTTGATGAGTTAATGACTGATTTTGGTATAATTTTCCTCTATTCAATACCTAATTCCCTCTTTACCTTTTCCTATCCAGTCCTCTGACTGAACTCTTACTTTCTTTGACCCCGACGGCATTAGAGCATTCGAGGCCTAGGGGTTCATTTCCCTATCCTTCCTCCTCTTTCTACTTTTCTGTTCCTAGTGCTGACCTGCTATGGCACTAAAATCGTCCTCCAGTGGCTTAAGAAGGGAAAGCTGGTGATCAACAAGATCTCCCAGCTAGGTCCAATGGACCCGTCGACCAACAACAGGTGTGGTCCTCCAAATATTCTGGGGGTTGTGTATGAATGAAGTAGCCACCAAAACGTTAAAATATGGCGTTCACTTAAATCGGCTACAACTTGCCATTTTCACTCCTATATGAAATGAGTACCATTAAGGTAAAATTATCCGGAGGTAAAATAGTCCTCCATTATCAGATCTCCAGGCGGGGACTACTTTAATGGTAGGTACAGAATCAACTAAACATCTTACAATGGAATGCTGGTGGTATAACATCAGCCAAGAAGACTGAACTAGACTAAATAAGCTAAAAAGAATGATTAGTCTGTTTATGTTCTAAAATTATGTACTGCGAGATAAGAGACAACGAATTATAGTTGAAATGTCTGTAATAGTTATGTTTGACAATTTTTTTTTTTTTTGAGGAAATATTGTGCAGTAAAGAATGTAGAAAATTTCATATATACAGTTGACAAATTATTAAGTTCACTTACTAGAAGAACAACATTATTCTGTACTTGAGCAATTAGGCTTTCATAAAAAGTATTTTGGGACAGATTTTGCCTTGCATAATGGTTTTTTTAATAAATGGTAAAATATGTGACTCACAGATATTAAAATAATTCTTAATATGATATTTGTAGAAACAAATATTTCTGTACAAATCAGGACAGCAAGGCACATCCAAGACCAATTTGTTATAGAAATGCCTTTTTCATGACACTTCTATTTCCTCTGGCATAACAGCAATACATCTTCGTAACATGAAGTACAGTCACAAAGTCGTAGGCCTGCTACACTATGGTATGTTATTTTGGGCTTTGTCTATTGTTGCAGGTGGTGAAGCTGAAGGAGATCGCTGTCATAATCACGGGTTTTGTTGGCATCTCCATCTTCCTGCAGTGGATGTCTTGTGGACACTTCCTGGTAGGGAATCTAGTTCACTGGAGAAGAGACAGTGAAAGGTATGTTATTTTTGGCTTTGTCTATCGTTGCAGGTGGTGAAGCTGAAGGAGATCGCTGTCATAATCACAGGTTTTGTTGGCATCTCCATCTTCCTGCAGTGGATGTCTTGTGGACACTTCCTGGTAGGGAATCTAGTTCACTGGAGAAGAGACAGTGAAAGGTATGTTATTTTTGGCTTTGTCTATCATTGCAGGTGGTGAAGCTGAAGGAGATCGCTGTCATAATCACAGGTTTTGTTGGCATCTCCATCTTCCTGCAGTGGATGTCTTGTGGACACTTCCTGGTAGGGAATCTAGTTCACTGGAGAAGAGACAGTGAAAGGTATGTTATTTTTGGCTTTGTCTATCGTTGCAGGTGGTGAAGCTGAAGGAGATCGCTGTCATAATCACAGGTTTTGTTGGCATCTCCATCTTCCTGCAGTGGATATCTTGTGGACACTTACTGGTAGGGAATCTAGTTCACTGGAGAAGAGACAGTGAAAGGTATGTTATTTTAAGGAGCGGATATTTATGAAATGGCATTATTTTTCTTTTAACTTCTTCATCTTATCTTCAAGTATTTAGGCTTATCGCCTGTTATGCCTCTATTTGCTGGTCTATCCAGCGTTTCCTTGGACGGCCTAAACTTCTTCTTCCCTTTGGCTTGTTTTCCATTATTTGTTTCGGAATACGGTCATTATTCATTCTTTGAACATGCTGTGACCAAGAACTTCTATATTCTTTTACTTTCTTTGTTAAGTTTTCAGCATTGAGTTCCTTTCTAATATCTGTATTTCTTTTCCTATCCGTTAAACTATATTCAACCGTTGCTCTTAGGAATCTCATTTCTGCTGCCTGCAATCTAGATATACCTCGCTTCGTCATGGTCCATGTCTCGCTGCCATACGAGCATATTGGTATCGCTATCACTGTATAAAACTTCATTATAGTTTCCTTCCTTACTTTTCGTTTAAGTGTTGTGCCATTCATTTTATTAAATTTTGCAATTTTTCCGTTAATGTCAGTTTCACCATGGTAAGATATAGGCCTATCACATCCCAAGAAAGTGAAGCGGTGAATCTGTTCAATAGGAGTGTTGTTAATGACTATCTTGGATCTTACAGGATTTATACCTTTGAATGCCATTACTTTAGTTTTTGATGTCGATATTTTTAGATTATATGTTTCAACTATTTTTTTAAGTTCATGTACCGCTTTCTGTAAATTATTCTCATTATTGGCGATGATTACTTTGTCATCCGCATATAATATAAACATTATACTTTTTCTCCTCATGTCAAAATTCTTTTAACTTTTATGCAATAATTCATTTTATGTTGAAACAAAACGAAATATGTAACATTTGTATTTAATTTTATTTATTTATTTATTAACAGAGAGGGTTTGGAATTGAACGGGTTATGTCAGCTTCTTGTCTATGCGGTTGATGTGAATATGTTAGGAGAAAATCCACAAACGATTAGGGAAAACACGGGAATTTTACTTGAAGCAAATAAAGAGATAGGTTTAGGAGTAAATCCCGAAAATCTCGTGACGGGAATATTGTACGAAATGGAAATATAAAAATTGAAAATTTATCTTTTGAAGAGGTGGAAAAATTCAAATATCTGGGAGCATCAGTAACAAATATAAATGATACTTGGGAGGAAATTAAACATAGAATAAATATGGGAAATGCCTGTTATTATTCGGTTGAGAATCTTTTATCATCCAGTCTGCTGTCAAAAAATTTGAAAGTTAGAATTTATAAAACAGTTATATTACTGGTTGTTCTCTATAGTTGTGAAACTTGGACTCTCACTTTGAGAGAGGAACATGGGTTAAGGGTGTTTGAGAATAAGGTGCTTCAGAAAATATTTGGGGCTAAGAGGGATGAAGTTACAGGAGAATGGAGAAAGTTACACAACTCAGAACTGCATGCATTGTATTCTTCACCTGACATAATTAGGAACATTAAATCCAGACATTTGAGGGGCAGGGCATGTAGCACGTATGGGCGAATCTAGAAATGCATATAGAGTGTTAGTTGGGAGGCTGGAGGGGAAAAAGACCTTTGGGGAGGCCGAGACGTAGATGGGAAGATAATATTAAAATGGATTTGAGGGAGGTGGGATATGATGATAGAGACTGGATTAATGTTGCTCAGGATAGGGACCTATGGCGGGCTTATGTGAGAGCGGCAATGAACCTCCGGGTTCCTTAAAAGCCAGTAAGTAAGTATTTATTTGTTTTTTAAATTTTCCAATAGGTAATTTTTTCATTCTATGGTCCATTAAAAATATTTTTCTTCAGTTCTTATAGATTTTTTATAGAATTTTTTCAAATTTCATTTAATTTTCTTGCAGTCTTACGTACAAATCATAGTTGCTGCTTTTATACTGCAAAAATATTTTATTTGCTAAGGAAACTGACCTTGAGTAGGTGGTGATAATGCTGTGATAAGCTGACAAAGAATGTGGCGGTGGTAGATTTTATATGTTAATTTGTTTTCATCAGTAATTTAAAATGGCTCATAATTAAAATTTATATAATAGAAACATCAATACTATATACATAACATGTAGTAATAATATTGTTGGCAAAAGCAGAAAACCTCTGAAATCATAAGAATGTTCTCAGGACTTACAATGTTTTCCACTTTGCCAACAATTATGTTGTACATGCATTGATCCAATACAGTTTATATTCAAATGAAATAAATATTGAAACCATCGATGAAGTTATATTTTATGCCAATGCAAGTAATGAGAAATAACGATTTAAAATCGTATTAAAGCAGGATTTTATCCTTTTTATATATCACCATTTTCACACATACATACCTCAGCCTAAAGAAGAAATAAAAACTTCTATAGAACATTTTGTGATTTTCGTTACTAGAATAAATACTAGTTTAAAAATGAGGTGCTATTCTATGTTGCAGTATAGATTACAATCATGATCATCTATAAATTTGTAATAATACAATAAAAACAGACACAAGGTCTTATTTTGATTTCTTTTGTAAACTATATGCTTTTGTTTGTGTTCATTATCACTCCATATATAGTCACTTGCCTGTATTTTATTAACTTTTATGATAATTTTATTAGAAGTTTGTCATTTTAATGTAAATGTAATAACGTTTTTTGGTAATTATTATTGTAATTTTAAGGCACCGACATCCAACTTCTACTTATTTTGTATTTATACACAAGTGTGTAGGATCTTTATTTTGCAATTAATTTCTTTCCTTCATTTGATTGTTTCTCATACTTTTCTGCTGTGCCTTCCAGTGTCTCAGTTCCTGGATGAGGAGGTACAAATTGATAAAACCAGTCTGAATTATAAGTGTGGACCATCTTTGACGCTGGGTACGGCATCTTGAACCCTTCAAGCTGGAGGACTTAATCTACACCACATTTGCTCTCATCGGTGGAACAACATATGAAATCTTCCTCATTAGTAAGTGTATAGAGATCTTAAGTACTCTTAGGAAGCCTCCTTTTTAGTTGCTTGGTAACAAGTATTGCTGAACTTGGTACACTTGAGATTTTCCAATTAACTGTTCTCAGATTGCTTATCTCATGTGGACAGCATAAGCCAAGGCTTCTATACATTCAGTAGGTTATCTCAGTTTCCATTAGCCAATCAAATAACTAGTTGGCTGATGACGCGCGAAGAGTCCATGCTGATTGGTCCTTTATTTTCAAATTGATCAGCGTACATTTTAAACATAATCACCTCAAATAAAAACATTACAAGGGGTATAAACCAAGTGTGTACGTGTCATGAAACAAAATAAATACGTTGAAAGTGTTTATACCGTGTATATAAGCTGTACTTACACTTGTCACTGCATTATTTTTCTGTATTTCTTAACAATTCGTCTGCTCTCAGTGTCTGTCGTCCGTTTTCGTCTGCTTGTTTCCAGTCTTGTGTTCACATACTTGAGTCGTATAAAGAACCTAGTTTTGACTGTACAATCAACAATAAAATTTCACGTGGAACGTTATGTACGAACATTGCCACATATTCTTTGGTTCTTTTTATAATATTCCGCCCCTTTTTAATCGTGTTCTTGCCATGATACTCATTGTAGAATTTTTCAGTATTGTTGAAACTACTTAGCCATGCTGGTGATGGCATGGTTAAACCTTCAAAAGAAAGAATGATATACTAAAATTAAAGAGGGCCAAGATGGTGGTGTTTTTGTTTTAAATGGATATTTATAAAAAATCTAACATTGATTGATGTTAATACCTCATTCTAAAGTTTGGAAAAAGGTGCATGTACCGGTAATGAAATGTCAACAACACGTTCATTTACAAAATCATTATAACTCAGTGGCGTATACTGGTTAAAGGGTTTGGGCTACCGCCGACCCTATTATTACACAAAATATATCTAACAATTACTTTAATTTTAATTACTATGGTAAAACTAATAATACAAAATTATTACATTATGTTATATTATAAACTTTTTCTTTTGTAATTTCCTTGGGCTACCGCCGGTAGCCCCGGTAGCCCGCAAAATACGCCCCTGTTGTAACTCAACAATGAACTGTCACTGGAGGCTATTATGATTAACCCACTGATTATGACATAATGACAGAATGTCATAAATCGTTAATATAAAATCAATATAATGAGAGTTATAGTGAAAAAACATCACTGATATCAGTCGTTAACCCTCCACCCCTTTGGTATGCAACTGTTAGTATTAGTAGTAGTATTAGTAGTTAGTATTTTTTATATAAGTAACATGATTACAAAAGAAAGAAAATAATTTGTAGGTTAACATAGATGAACCATTATATAAAGCTGGTATTAACATAGGCTACTTATATAGACCTATGTGATTTATTTAAACTTACCTATAGGCTTTAACATTGTCGGTCGTTTCGGCTTTAATTTCATTAAAGCTGCTCGAAAATCAGGAAAAAAATCGTCATCTTTAAAATGATCAGAGCATAATCTGCTTGCATCAGGATTGAATTTATCGTGTCTTTTGCACGCAATTACCCACTTTTTTTTTTTTTTTTTTTCAAATTTCTAAATCTTTAGGAATGGTAAAGAGAGACAACTCTTTATTTTTATCGTTAGAATTGTTGCATAGTGCAACAGCACATCTTTGACCTGGCATAATGCATTCAAAACAACATAAACAAGAAAAAACACGAGATACTGCTTTGAATCATTTGAGCTTTGGCGCGCTTAGCTATCTTGTGACGTCAGAAGCGCTCTCCTTTCCCCGTCGATCCCTTGCCAACAAGCTCAATAATAATGCAACCTATGATAAGTTTAGAAGCCTTGATTTGCATTGTTCAAGACGGTATTGTGACGTGTTGAATGATGAATGCGAATTCCATAGAGAATGAAAAAATGGAATAGCGTCAGTGAGTAGAAGCTGTAGACAAGAAAATTGATAGTACTTGTGTTGTAAGTATCTTCGATCTGACTTTAAATGTACAAATAGTCAACTGCCGCAAGGGAGTTTAAATATTCATATTTTATGTTTAGAACGTATTTTCAAGTTTTCTAAAGTAATTGATAAAACTACGTAGCTACATTTTTATGATGCAGTTACGTATTGTATTAATGTTACTTGATTTTTATCACAGTAATCTCACTAGAGGTTTGATTTATCTAGAGAAAATCAAAACTCGAGTGGGATTTAATTGACTATTACACAATTAGAAGAAATTATGTAAAGATTAGAAGTAACGAAGTACTCTAATACAATAAAATATTGACTTACGAAAATACTGAAATGTCTTCAAATGTATTACTGTACCATTGTATTCCGCTAGATGGCTATAGTGTGTTATGATTAGCTCACCACCATCTGGATAGCTGTTTTCTTGTTATCAGCCTAGATCTAGGTTGTCAGTCGTGCCAACTATAGAATCTTCATTGAACTCTATGGAGATCACTAGTCAAGAATGATTTGTTGATTCAATTTCACTTTTATTAAAACAGTTAATTCCACTTCAGTTATCCGGATCCCAATAATCAACGTCACTTGACAAATGATTTTCAATAAATCTTAGTATTAAACAATCTTTGATAGGTGACTATCCATAATATCACACAGCAGAAGCTATAACATAACCTAAATATAATAAACAAGTGTTTGAAAAGTTATAATTAGGAATGATGGAATAAGAAAAGTTTTAAAAAAGGATGATGAAATAAAAAATAAACATGAATAATTTTAAAAGGAACAATTATTGAAAGTACAATTTTCAAATTTGAATGTTTTAGTGGTTGGTGGTTCAGTTGATGTTACAGTGGACGTGTGCGTAAAAGTGGAACTGGTTGATGTACATGGTGTATTCCTCAACTTATGCAGGATGGTGCTCTTCATTTATTTGTAAGTAGGGTTTCAGGGAAGATGCATTGCTATGACCAGTGATCTGTATTAATTCTTGTTCTTGAATGCCAATGCGAGTCATATTTGAAACTGCTGTGCATCGACTGGAGTGGTTTGTAATTTTGTGTTTTTTGACGTCCAGACCAGCTTTTTGTGCAGATAACTTAGTCCATTTTGAAATTTCATTTTGCCCAACAGGACAGTTTTTATACCAAACCCCAGAAATGTTATATGTAGGTTTGGGAGTAAGGAAAAAATATTGCACTGGACTTATGTTTCTCTGTTAATAATTTATAAAGTCTTACAGGACATCTGTCTGTGTTTTCCATATTGGGAATAAGCCACTTCGTGTCTTCTAACTTGTGGTCACCACCTTGACAAATTTTTGAAAATATAGAGTTGTAAGCGATTCTTCCTGATGGAGTGCCATCGTTTTTCAGTTCTTCCTGAAAATGATGTGTAAGACACTTCACCGCTTCTCCTCCACGCCAAGCCAATTCCAGTGACGCAATGTGAAAAAATTTCATTTCCAAACCCAGTGGAGTATTTTCGTCACAAGTTTCTACAATAGAATTATATTCATCACTTTTTAGTGCTACAGCACTTTTCTTTCTTTTTTTCTGGTAAGTTCTGAAGCTGTTTTCTTTTGGTATTTCTGGCATCTCTGGCACACTTAAATTCTATGTCAGAAAATGGGTTGAAGTTACGTTTATATCTTTCATAGTAATTTTCTTGCAGAATTATTGCTGTAACATTCCATATGGTTTTTACAGAGTATTCTTTATACTCTTGTCCGTCTCCCTTTCGCATATTGATGGCCCAGTCTTTCATAATTGTAGCGATCTGTTCAACTGGAGTGTCACCTAACAGTTTATGTCCCCGCTCAATACAAAATTGATTAAACTGGCTCCAAATACTGTTTCTGTTTCTCTTTGTGTTGTTTGGTGTCGTTCTGTCTATCATTTGATCTATTTCACTAATGTTAGCTTCACCAAAACGTTTGAACGGAGCCGCCATTTTCAGTTGACTGTCTATGCTATAAACAAATGGCGATCACAAAGCATGTTTCGTAGTACCGTAGAGAATTTGCAGTTTGAAATGTTGGCAAATAAAGAAACAAATGCTAGGGACGCGATAAAATTAAACAAATGCTAGGGACGCGATAAAATTGTGCGATAAGCAGCCATGATTGGTTGAAAAACGTCCTTTTGTACCGTTTCATTGGTCAACAGTAGTATGACGTAGTAAGAGTGTAATAGTCAGTATAAAAATCACAAATCTTTACTTTTTCCGAGAATATTAATTTCAAAACTCTTTCGCTTAAACATCATCTTCCTCTTGTTTTTATTAATTCTGTAACTGAAACTTCATTCTAGACGTACTATGTTGGCTGCGTTTTTGTAATAGGATTTGAACTTTAATGTTGCGACTGTGTTCTTCCCACGTGTTCGTCTGTGTATTCGGTTTTAAAAAAATTAAATTTCTTGCTTGTGTTCCCATTTTCTCAGGAACAATTGAAAGTAGGCAGTTTAAATGTCACCGTTTTTTTATCATGCTACTTGATGTCAGTAATGTAGTAATTAACGTACTAATAGAAAATATAGATCAGAAACTTCTGTATGAGTCAAAAGTTTTTCAAATAGTAATACAAGGGAAATAGGTTAATTCGACATTTGATAATATTCTATGCCACATCAATAAATTTAAGAATGCAGTTATATTGTCAGACTCAAAGCAGCTATTCTATCAATAGTCTCTAACACACACCTTCATCTCAAACAGCAGAAATAACTAAAATGCTCTCTCAATTAATATCACTCAATAAAAGAATTGTATTCCAATGGATACCATCCCATTGTGGAATCCTGGGATACGAGAATGCGGATGCTTTAGCAAAGAAGGGCAGCACTGCAACTTACAGACCTGTTACTAAATCTACGTATTACTCTGTGAAAAGATTTATTAAATCTACATACTTAGACTTCAACAAACAAAATTTGATAACACAAGCTCAAGGGAAAAAATGGAACTCTCTGCATCATAATCCACAGTTAATTCCCGATTTACCACGCAAATCGTCTGTAGCTGCATTTAGATTGGCAACAGGCCATGATTGTTTGGCTAAACACCTGCATAGAATTGGAATATATCAGTCCCCTAACTGCCCATTGTGCAACTCAAACCAAGAAATGGATTCGGAACACCTCGAAATCTGTGTTTCATTGGCTGGCCATGATAATATCTTTGAAAAATACTGGAGTGCAAGAGGTCAAAAGTATTTATTGTCAACCGCCTGGCATTAGAAAACAAAAACAACATTTGATAATTGAATAAATGTCTATTTCCCTAGTAATTACTTTTGAAACTAATGTTGATAATTGACATTGCGTTCCAATTTACGAATCTTAGGCCTACATTTTTGGAAAACTCAATAATACTTTCGTAAATGTCGGTCAAAGCGTGTAGATTTTTATAGAGAAAAAACACGCACGCACGCACACACATACAAATGTTCTGTATTAAGGGAAGGCATAGGTGAAATTACTAAATCTTATAGTTTTCAATCTGTTGAGCTGAAATTTTTATCACATGCTACTTTTATATGTCAGTTACATTGTGCAAAATCTCTTTTATCTAGCTTTGATGGTTTTGGAGATATTGTAATTGTAATCAATTTAATTAATTAATATATAAATGGTTCCACACGTCGAAAATTAAAGAAAATCACGTTGAAAAAAATTCCTGCCATTTATTTCATCTTAATAAGGAAATATGTCATATGTCATTCCATAATGACACACGTAACATTTTTTAAGTACCTAACTATGGTCTTCAAAGGATATTTAATTAAATACTTAGTAGGTCTAATTCATGAAAAAGACATTACTGTCTTTTAACATAAGTATTCCTAAATGTAAACAAAAATTCTTAATGAAAAGGAATAATTAATAATGCAAAAAATATTAAATATTGTATAGTGTGACACACGAACATTTTCTTGCCACTAGATTTATTACCAAAATGGAAAATGTTCATATTATTGTGCCAAATGACGTAAATGCATTCTGTTGATTTCCAAACAATTAAGACACTTGTGTAGTACATATAACTGCTAAATCACGAACTTTAATAGTACATTATGCAACGAGCCTATAATGAAGGTAATTAAGAAGTGAGTATGGATATTTATGAAACGAGTGCAAGCGAGTTTCATAATTTTCATACGAGTTCTTAATTACCATTATAGGCGAGTTTCATACGACTTTTTATGCTCGACCATATTTCTAACTTGATTTTATTAACTTTTGAGCAATGTCTCATATGTTGTGAGATGTGCGCAGACGCGAAAGTATTGATTTTTTCCGAGGAACAGATGTCCACATTGACCTTGCTAGGCCATAAGAACCTACAGAGATAACACTGAAATTAAATTAGACATTGAAAAACGAGATGACAAATTGAATTTATTTGAATATTATTTACAATTAACGCTAATTATTATAGTAACAGAACATAACCTTCTGCGACAGTATTGGATTTCCAGCCTCCATGACTTTTCGCTAATTCTCTTTCGATTGCATATCCGAGAATAATCGATACTTGCGGTTTTATAACGGTAGAAAGCTGACCTGTCATTGGCTGAACAGTTGTAACCTGAGTCGTCATTGGCTGAAAGACCTGACCTTTATTGAGTAGGTGTACTTTAATGACATGCATTAAAGGTCTGCTACCAGTTGTATAATTACTACATTTCGGCATGGTCGAGCATAAAAAAAATTAACAGTGCCATTAAAAAACAAAATATTGCAAATGTGTTGTGACATACGAACATTTCTGTCATGTTGGTTACTAATTGTTTTAAATGCACTATAAATACATCACTTCTTGTGGAAGACTTATACACTATGCCTACAGTTCTTATTATACAAAACAACACTAGATTACACTAAAATACACTTTTAAATTGAAATATCCACGGTTGTTTACAATCATATGTGGTGATATTTCCTGTGTAATGTCATGTGACGAATATACCAATATGTCAACCATTTGTAGTACTTCCCTTCCTTGGACATCACAGACACTTTCAATTCTTCGCCACCACAAGATTTTGTAACTTCTTATGTAGCCTATATTTGACGGCTATTTTTACTTGGTCATTTAATGACACTGTATCAATCACTAGGTTATTTAGTGTCAATGGGATTGGTGATAGCAAAATGGTATTTGACGAGATGAGGCCGAGAATTCGCCATTAGATTACCTGACATTCGCATTATGGTTGGAGAAAACCTCGGAAAACCCCAACCAAGTAATCAGCCCAACTTTAATTCTTGAAAATACTATAAAAAAATGTTCAAAATGTATTAATATTTATATCAATAGAAAAACTAATATAGATTTAAAATGGCCTAACTTTTAGAATTGCTAAATGATACCTACGGTAAATTAATTAATGTTATTAAATAAAACGATTTTAAATTAATATCAGAAATTTAGTACCATTTACCTAATGTGCAAATAATTACACCAATTTATTTATACACAGGCCTAGTATGGTGGCTACCTGTTTACGATATAAATGTACTGCTTAAGCTTGTTTTTAATATGAAATAAATTAACATAAACCAATTTTTTAAGTTTTTAATTCAAGGAATTAAAAAAATAATAAATATTTTATACGAACTTTAGGCATAAATTGTCTTATGCTAATTTTAGGCCTACACACTATATTTTTACAACAGTTGTTGTTTAGTCTGTCCAAAGACAGGTGTGAACCTCACAAGTGATACCAAGAAGGCATCACTTATGAGGCAACTAGGCCAGGAGATAATGGGATAGCGTGGCCAGTTCCTTTCCCCCTTATAACAGTGTTATGGAACACATATTTTCAAGAGTGTTTAACTTATAGTTTATGTACATTGAAAAAAACGCACACACAATTATCTAAATCAACAATAAGTATTTGAAATTCCACTACTAATTATGTTTAGACGTAAAGACTTCCAATAACAACAAAATTTGTAACTGGATTTTAGGATAAACTTTAGTGACACACGAACATAACATTTTTGTCATTGTGTTCCGTGTGTCAGTGTTTTTCTTGTAGAATACGTACAGAAATCAAAATGTTGTCCATATAAGAAGTTGATTGTTATGTGATGTTTCTCACTTTTACATTTATGAAACATGAAAAAATTAAATGGTTTTGAAGAAATATAAACAAATGTCCATTTGAGCGTGACACACGAACTCTCAACCTTTCCTTGTAATAATTGCAATAAAGCACGAAATAATCATTGTATTACGGTTTCTGTGCATTGTAATTATTAACAAAGGTCCTCACTTCATTATTAATTGCATTTAACATACAGAAGTAATGTTTTATTTGCCTTAAATATGCATTCAAATATGTGATTTCTAGTAGATAATTTCACGCTCTTAAACCACAGATTTCTTGGAGCTTTTTCTCCCACATACGTGTTGTTACACAATGAGTGTTTTCAGATTCAAAAAATTCGGATCATAACGAAAAAAATGACATATAACAAGCAGAGATTCGTGAGATTTTTATTTTTCGTGAAAATGTCGCATTTTTGTGGAATGACACTCAAACATAATTTTATTCTGGTATCCTTGGTCTTTGAGAATCGCATTTTTGTCACATTTTTGCCAAAATTTCACCTGTGCCTTCCCTTAAGATTTATCGTATTACTTCCATTTTTGTCCATGGATGGGGAGGTAATTACAAATAATTCTCTCCATTTCGTATTGATTTTTATACCATTTTGTAAAGTTTCGTTTTATTTTCCGACAATCTTATACAAATATAATTATTGCTCCTTTCCAGTGCTTAATATTTTCATTACTCACGACACTAACGTTCCTTTGTTGGTTATAGTGATCGCATAAATTGACTAAGAATTTCGTAAGGGTAGATTTTACATGGAAATAGAGTTGAATGCAACCTATTACTATTTTTCAGCCCTCGGCCCACAAGCGCGTAAGAACTCTGCTACTTAAAACTTATTTGCGTGGGAGACGGCAAGAAACAAAATAATAATGAGTAATAATTTAAAAGTATATATCTTTATCTCATCGATTCAAAATTATATATCATAAAAATTTCAGTAATAGAAATATTTATGTACTAAATATTATGTGGTAAAAATGAAGTTATGTTGTATATATTCAGTGCAGTTGTATTCAAAATAAAGCATTATTGAAACCATCAATGACGTTATGTTTTATCAAACTCTCAACTGTAACATTCTACAGTTTAAGATAGCCCTAAAGTAGGATTTATTTTTTTCATATCTTTAAACTTCATGCATGCAGTGACTGCCACGTCCCAAAAGAAGAAAAGAAAATAATACGTTTTGTTATTGTCGTTGCTTTGAATATATGTTAGTTTTATAATTTAAACATCATGTTATTCTGTGTTGCAATACAGCTATGATCATCCATGAATTAAATTTATATTAATTGAGAATCTTTTTAATACGAGAAAACAGAAACAAGTGAGTAACATTCCTTTCTTTTAAGAACCATCCCCTCTGGTGTTTATTACTCGTATTTGCCCATATACAGTCTCTTGCCTTTAATTTATTAACTTTAATTACACTTTTAGGGAATTTTAAAGTAAATGTAAAATATTTTTGGTCATTTTTCTCAGTCATTTCTAGGTCGTCAACATCCGTCCCTTCCTTATTACTAGGGTTCGGGTTTCTTTGACGTGTCATATTTTATCCTGATCTATTTTTACAAACCTAAGTTACATTAAACACATTTCTATCATTTCTGAACAGGTTTATTTTTGGTTATATAAATGCATTTTTTTCCAGTTTATCATTGTCATAAATGTCCGCCATGTTAGCTCTGTGGTCACGTGTCTGCCTTCAGACTATCCGACCTGGGTTCGATTCCTGGTGAGATCAGAAATTTTCATGTAAAATTTCTACCTCGGGTCTAAAAGAGATGGTGGTGCACAACTTCCAATCACTAAATTGTCCACCAATATGCCTTGGTTAAATCTCAAATCTCTCCACAGTGCATATGAAGAGAAAGCATGTGTCACTGTTGATAGTGATTCGTCCGTCGGACGGGAAAGTTTAGCCTGGCGGCTCCCTTGGTGCTATTCGACAGGAATACGCTACGTGCCAGCAAGGGATTTCACCTTCTCCCTTCCTCACCCATTCCCTACACTACACTTACACATACACTCACTCTAGTACACCACATAACTCTTCAGAAATACTCATCATGTACAGTATGTCCCGCCGAAGTGGTGTGCAAATTGAAAATGGGTCACAGTGCAACCATCTGTCCGCAGTGTGTGGAACCCGAATCACGTAAGTGAAAGGATAGGCATTAGACACATACACACCCGCCCATTTCTATACTAGTTCCACAGCTTAAAACTTCAATGTTAATGTAAGATGTGGGTTTCCTTCCCACTGGTAAGAATGGGAAATATGAGTTGATGCAATATAAAATAAAATTCACAAGATCAACACGTTATATACAATCCTTTCAGCCTCATCCTATAGGAACCATGCCCACTTGTATCCACATCTTTAAGCTTCGATGTTAACGTAAGATGTATGGGATGAATTTTTGCTGCGTGGTTTCCTGACAGCTGCTAAAATAAAGAAATGTTAGTAAATTGGACTATATGGGTTAATGCGATATAAAATAAGATTTACAAAATGCAAGATATTCTATACCAGTGGTCGTCAGCACTTGCTGAAATGTGCAATGGGTACGCAGTGCCGTCCTGTGCGCACTGTCGTGCAACAGGGAGAGATAGAGAGCATACCCGCTAGCAGCTACGAGAGCACTATAGTGCACTGCGTTTTCCGCGGGTAAGAGAGGCTAGCCCCAGAGTGCTCTGTGCTGACGACCCTTGTTCTATACAGTCACTTTCCGTATTATCCTATAGGAACCACGCCCACTTGTTGACCAGTTAATACATGGTGGATATAGGTTCAAATGTTTCAAAGATGGTGGCGCGATCGCCAATCTATATTCTTACTTCTAACTCGTTGGACGCGACGTAATACAATATAGTCATGTGGGTTTTCGGCTTTGCGGGCACTGTTAATCTTGCTTTCTCGATTATTGTTCATCTCTACTAGAAATGTATGCTTTCCGCCGACTATTTCCAGATAATTAGGCAACAATATAATTTCTTGGCATATATGAATACCTTCTAATAAGTATGGTAGAGTAGAAACATCTTTCAAGTTGACAAAAAAAAAGACTCTTCTTCAATTGATAGGGCCTATTTGCACATCATGTTTTAGAAATCAAGTTAATTCTGCCTCTAATACATTCAATGAAATACCTACTGGATTTTATAAGTTT